>NW_022630134.1:233327-332766 GCF_010909765.2 Amblyraja radiata | reverse complement strand
TCTCAGACTGATAGGGGGTGGGGGGGGAGAAGGAAGGAAAAAGGGAGGAGGAGGAGCCCGAGGGCGGGGGGGATGGGAGGAGACAGCTCGAGGGTTAAGGAAGGGGAGGAGACAGCAAGGGCTAGCAAAACTGGGAGAATTCAACGTTCATGCCATTCGGACGCAAGCAACCCAGACGGAATATGAGGTGCTGTTCCTCCAGTTGTAAATGGCATCCTTTCCGATTAGACATGTGTGAGCATTGGGCATTGTGACATCAAACGATGGAACGTTCACCAACATTCTATGGGCTGTTTGTTTTTTGAAATGTTTTATGTTTTTTACCGAAAGGACGGTCGGAATGTTGTAATTTTAGAAACAAAATGTACGCGAGGAAAAACCCTCCGGGAACGTGTAAAAATGTCTCCGTCACGACAAAGGGCGGAGGAGCGAGTTCACAAGTGGCTTAAACGAATTTTTGCGGAATAGAACTGCAAACAGACGAACAAGTGTTTTATATTATAACTAGACCAAGTGCAGATGTTTGTGGGGGGGGGGGGGGGGGTTGCTATGGCTTCACACGCACACTAACACACTTTGGGGAGGGGAGCGGTACGTGAGGGAAGGGGGAGAGAGGAGGTGAGAGAGAGACAGGGAGAGAGGAGGGGAGGGAGAGAGGAGGGGAGGGAGAGAGGAGGGGAGGGAGAGAGGAGGGGAGAAGAGGGAGAGGGGGGAGAAATAGACGGGGGGGAGAGAGAGAGAGAGGGAGGATCCATCTATTCCCCACTCCCTGTCACACGCACTAACCATCCCCCGCCCACACACACACACACACACACACACACACACACACACACACACAGGGAAGTAGGAGGAGACGGGGTGACCCGTCCTCTAAACGTACGGTTGCAGCAGAGGAGAGAGAGGAGGGGGAGTGGGGAGAGAGGGGGAGAAGGGAGGGGGTAGAGGGGAGAGGGGATTGGAGGAAGGGAGGGGGAAGAGGGAGGGAGGGGGAAGGGAAGAGAGAGTGAGGAGGGGAGAGGGTCCCGTCCATTCAACACGCAGGTTGCGGCGTCACACACACACTAATTACCCCCCCCCCCACACACACACACACACAAACCTCCCCAAAACACACAATAACTACCCCAGCACACACATTAACCACCCCCCAACACACACACTAACCACCCCCCTTGATATTATATTAATAATATTCTTTTGTATGGCCCCTTTTACCCCCATCCCCACCCTATCTTGAGGGGCAAAGCGAGTGGGGCAGATAAAATAAGAGGGAGATGAGGGGAGAGAGGGTGTTGGAGGGAGGGGGGCGGAGGGAGGGGGCGAGATGGGATGGAGAGGGGGGAGAGTGGTTGGAGAGGCAGGAAGAGGATGGGGCAGAGAGGGGGAGATGGAGAGGGGGTTGGGGTGAGACCGTGAGAGGGGGATGAGGAGAGAGTGGGGGGAAGGGGGAAAGGGAGAGAGTGGGGAGGGGGAAGGTGGCGGAGAGAGGTGGGTGGAGAGGGTGATGGGGGGGTGAATGGGGAGAGAGTGGGGAAGGGGAGATGGGGGGAGATAGGGAGGGAGAGGGGGGGATGGGGAGGAGAATGGAGGTGGAGGGGCACAGGGAGGGGGAGGGAGGGAGCATGAGGGGGAGAGAGGAGTGAGGGAGTAGGGGGAGGAGATGGGGAATGGAGAGAGGGGTGAGGAGCGAGGGGTTAAGAGCGAGGGGTGGGGAGAGAGGGGGAAGGGGAGATGGGGGAGAGATTGGGGAGGGGGAGGAGGAGGGAAGGGAGAGAGCTGGGGATGTGAGAGTGGTGGGGAGGGGTGGAGAGAGGGGATGGGTAAGATAGGGGTAGGGGAGAGGGAGGCAGAGGAGGGAGGGGGTAGCGAAGGGGAAGCGCGGGGAGGGAGGGGGAGAAGGGTAGGGGAGGGGTGCGAGGGGAGGAGATGAGGAGAGGGGGAGACAGAGAGAGGTGATGAGAGAGGGGTGGGGAGAGGGGCGAGGCGTGAGGGGAATAGGGAATGGGGAGAGAGGGGCGAGGAGAGAGGGGGAGAAGAGAGGGGGTGAGAGGTGTGAGGGGAATAGGGAATGGGGGAGAGAGGGCGTGGAGAGAGGGGCAAGGAGTGAGGGGCGAGGGGAAACGGAGGAGGGGTGGGGGGATGAGGAGAGGGGTGAGAAGAGAGGGGGGAGGGGAGTGGGGGGAGGAGCGAGGAGTGAGGAGAATGGGGGAGGGGAGAGCTGTGGGGGCGGGATTGGGAGGGAGGGGAGAGAGGGGAAAGTGTGGAGGGGTGGGGGGAGAGAGGGGTAGGGGCAATCCATCTATTCTCCACTCCCTATCACCCCCACTCTTCTCCCTCTATTCCCACACTCGGGATCATTTAGACAGGCTGCGGGGGGGGGCGGGGCTGGGGCTGGAGCAAAGGCATATGTAAATTAGATCCATTGCGATTGGACATCAATGTTCGTCAATGTTCCATGGGCGAGAAGTTTGATATTTTTTAACATTTTGGCATTTTTTATGTTTTGTTACCGAAAAAGCAGGAAAAGGATGAACCGAGTGTTCTAATTTGATAAACATTAAGAGGAGAAAAATCCCTCCGGGAATATTTTAAAATTGTTTAGTATGTAGGATGTGTCCCCTACTCACATGTGTAGGGGGAGTAGAGGTCGGATTGGGATTCGGAATAGGAGGGGGATAGAGGGAGGGGGAGATCGGGTCGGTTATTGCGAATATTTAGATTGTAAAAAGCAGTATCGGAACTTCACTCGGGGGACTCTGTCGAGAAACGAAGTCCGAATGACCGTTGGGGAAGAATGTTCTGGAAAAGGGTTCCCAGCGAGTGAGCGAGCTGGAAATAACGGGCGTCTACAGCTGATTGGGGCTGAGAAAAGCTGATGTGGGGGATCATGTGACGGGGAGAGAGAGAGGGAGAGAGAGAGAGAGAGAGAGAGAGAGAGAGAGAGAGAGAGAGAGAGAGAGAGAGAGACAGAGACAGAGAGACAGAGAGAGAGAGACAGAGACAGAGAGAGAGGGGGAGAGAGAGAGGGAGAGAGGGAGAGAGGGAGAGAGAGCGGGACAGGGATAGGAGGCGGCGGATTCAAAGCGTGAAGGAGAGTCTCCATCTGTGGGGGAGAGAGAGGGGGATCGTGGGAGGGAGGGAGAGAGAGCGAGATATAGAGAGAGGGAGCGAAATGAGAAGGGAGAATGAGGGAGGGAAGGTGAGTGGACAAGGGGAGGAGGAGGAGAAGGAATGGAGGAGGGAGTGGGAGGGAGGGAGGGGTCAACGGCTGAGGGGGGGGTGGATTGGGCAGAAGCGATCGTCGTCAGTTGTTCGTGCCGGGACAGTTTGTCCAGAAGGGATCGTTGACAGGTGTGAGTGGGAGGGGGAGGGAGCTGACGCCGGGCGGGGGCGAACGTTGACAGTTGGGGTTCGTGAATGAGCGAGCGTTGACAGCTGGGGGCGGTTAACAGGCATTGAACAATTGAATTGCAGGGTTGGCAACAGTTCGACCGTGCGGTTAACGGTGGACACAGCTGGCGGGGGTGGTGGTTAACGGGCAGTTGATGGGCGCCGACAATTGAGAGGGTGAAGGTGGGCGGGAGTATCAACAGCTGGAGGCCGTGAGCGAACGAGCGTCGATAGTTCGGTCAGCGGAAGGTTAACGGACGTCGACGGCGGGGAGGAGACGGGATGTAGAGTTGGGGAGGCGGGAGGTTAAATGGCATCGAAAGCTGGCGCCTCGCTCACTGTCACCCCCCATACATTCCATTGGCTGCCTCTTGCCGCCACGTCGGGCGGCCGTTGAGAAAAGGCACTCGCGCGGGGCTCGATTGTTCGCCGCATTTGAAGGAAGAGGTGAGGAAATATTATTGTTTTCTGTCGATATGATTCTGTCCTGAATATATTATTTTCTGTTCGGGGAGAGGAGGAGGAGGAGAGAGGGGTGAGGTGAATATGGAATGGGGGAAATGAGGGGGGAGGAGAGAGGGGTGAAGTGAGAGGGGAAGAGAGGAGTGAGGAGAGGGGGTGGGGGAGAGAGGTGTGGGGGAGGGAGTTGAGGAATGGGGGGAGGAGGAAGAGAGGGGGAAGAGTGTGGAGGGAGGGGGAGAGGGATGGGGGGAGAGGGAGGGGCAGTCCTATTCCCCACTCCCTATCACCCCCATTCCTTTCCCTCTATTCCCGCACTCGTGATCACGTGCTTCGGCACAGGCAACGGGGGGCGGGGCTGGGGCTGGTGCAAAGGCATATTTTCGCGGAATAGAACCCGGACAAACCAACACGAAAATTGCTCTGCACATCCCAGCATAACGGTGAGTAAGGTGGGCCCAAAATTGTTGCACTATCATGTACTGTTTTGAGCAGTTTTGGAAACAAATATAGGTATATAGGTACAAATATATATAGGTACAAATATAGGTGCAAACAAGATGAGTGTTTTAGAGATAGATAGATAGATATATATATATATACAAATTTATTGTCATTTGAGCCCCAGTGAGACTCAAACGAAATTTTGTTTCCACAGCCATACAAACAAAAACAATGTCCTACAGACATACACACAATTAAGTTTACACAAACATCCATCACAGTGAACCCACTGTGATGGAAGGCAAAGTCTTTTCTCTCCCCTGCTCTCAATTTCTCTCCCGATGTCCAAGCCCCAGGCGGGTGATGATAAGTCCCACGGCCATTTTAGGCCGCGCGGGGCGATTTACGGCCCCGCTCCCGGTCTGAAAGTACAAGGTCGAAGCCCCAGCGTGCGATGGTGAGTCCCACGGCCATGAAGCCGTGCCGGGTGATGTACGGTCCCGGTCCGGGTCGTTCCAACCCCGCGACACGGGCTGGAGAAGTCGCGTTGCGGGAGCTCCGGGAAGCGGTCTCTCTCTCTCCCCCCGGACCCGCGAGCTCCCGATGTCCCGACAGTCCACCGGACCTGCGGCTGCGTTGCTGGAGCCTCCGAGCCCCAGGAGTCGAGTCGCAGCAGCGAGTCACCACCGCTCCCCACGTTCCGAGGCCGGCCAGCCCCACGATGGTGAGTAGTCTGCAGATCCGCAATCTCCCGAGCCCCCGGGTCGTTCAGGCTGGAGGCCGCTCCACGGTGCTAGGCCCCAACGACAACGGAGACCCGACAGGGAAAAGGTCGGGTCTCCCGTACAGGGAAGAGATTATAAAAAGTTTCCCCCCCCCCCCCCCCCCCCCCCCCCCCCCCCCCTCCGCCCCCGCCCCCCACATATACACAGTTAAAAACACTATTAAAAAACACACACAACTACATTTAACTAGGCAAAAAAACAAAAAAAGACAGACAGGCTGCAACAGTGAGCCACGCCGCCACCAGATACCCTTGAATCGTATGGTGCACCCCATACCTCAGGTCCCTTGAAAAATAATTTGAAAAAGTAATATTACAGTGTCAAAAAATAGCGACACTGTAACAAATTATCCACCAATAGGTGAAAGTTAACGGTGTATTGACTTCCATTGTTGTTAGTATACAATTAGTTCCGCTCCCTTAATTAATCTTGCAATAGGGGGGAGGGACCATTTCAAAATCGATTATATATTTCCCAATTACAATATATATATATGTTGTTAAGACTTATCTAATTATATGTTTGACTAATCTAACACTTATTTATCTAACACTTATTTATGCTAACAGTTTGTGCATATGCTTGTCATTCAGTAATAATCAACTGTTGGTTGGAAGGGGTTAACCAGAATCAGGCTCTTGGGTATGTGCCAAGTGCCTGAGTCTCCTCCTCGCCCCCCAGATATAAATGGAACTGAAACTTATTATATTATCTGAATTCGTTTTTTAGTCTGTTGGTAGTCTATTTCCTTATATCTAGCTCCCTTTTCCCATCTGCGGAGGGGGTGGGACCCATCCTTATAAAACATTATTACATTCTGCCCCTTTGGGCAGTTCGGGTTAGAATCAGTTTCTATTACTATGTTAGTACTGTTAATTCTGTAGTTTTTATGTTGGTATTTTAAAATCTTAAAATACATTAATTCCTTGCGTTGAGTTCAGTATTCGCCTCTCCTATTCGCTGCTCCCATGTTATTCTGTCTTTCCTTCGAGTTTGAACAAAGAGTGTCCTTGGATTCACATTCCATCGAAGATAAGATGTCTAGACAGCCGCACGTGGAGAGGCTTCGCCATCTTACTCTTTTAAAAAGCTCTGTTTTGCTGCTTCTCCTCGACCGTTGTCTATGAAATAAAAAAAGCTTTGTCCTGACCGTCCAAATGTTTTATTTAGCCAGCTATCTCTTTTAAGATCTCTTGAGCGTGTTTATATGCTGCTTCAGGGTCTATAAACGCTTGTTCTCTACCGCTGTAGGTAATCCTCATCTTGGCTGGATACATGACACCATATCTGACATTTTGAATTCCTTGCAGGATCTGTCTTGTCTTTGAAAACAGTTTTTGTTTTTGTACAATTTCGTACAACGACTGATGTTGTCATTCCCAAAGATCATATTCGTTCCATATTTGATTTTTTTCATAACCTTCCAGAGCTGAAATGTCCCGAAATTTCACAATGATCTGTCGTGGGTGGACTGGTTTTGTCTGTGATCTTGATTTGAATCTCGGCACTCGATTTGCCACTTCTATTATCGGTTCGATGGGTAGATTGAGTATTTGTTTAAGTAAGTTGGCAGCGAACTCACGAGGCTCCTTCCTCTCTGTCACTCCAACTATTCTTAAATTCTGGCGTCTAGAACGTGTTTCCAAATCAAGGCATTTATCCGAGACTTTTCGCCAGCTGACCCACGAGCCGTTCTTGTCCTTTATTAATACTCAGCATATCTTCAGACATTTGTAGCATGTCTTTCATTGCAGTCAGATATGATGAAAGTTCCGAGAACAGTATCAACCTTCTTCGTGCACTCTTCTTCCACCCAATTAATTTTCCCAGTTAATTCTTCTTGCACATCATCTATTTGTTTATTTAAATTACCTATTGAGTCAATAATTTTCTGATTACCAGCACTCATGCTCTGCATCATTTTCTCCATCATACTTTTATTCTCAGCAACAATCTCATTTCCTAAGTCTCTTACTGAGTTCTTTATTTCCTCCAGTTCTTTATCCTTGGTAGCCATTTCAGCCTTAGACCTTGTAGTCATTTCAGAGGCCACTTCAGGAGTCGATTCTTCAGATTTTGGCTGGTTTTTCAGAATGTGTTTTGTGACAGATCTTTGAGGACTCTGGCCAGGGGACGTTGTTTTCATTTAATAGGCTTTAAACCCCCGTTAATTTCGCGGCGCTTACTGATGACGTCAGCAGCGCGACGTCAAGGAGCTCCGGTAAATGTTTTAAATCGGCCCCATCCTCTAAACCGAGTTTTTACGCAAAAACTCGCGAATTTCGGTTGCGTCTGTTCAGTGTAACATGGCGCCACCGGAAGTCATATATTCCATATTAAGAGCATGGATTAAAACAACGATTGGGAATTAAAACACATTTGATTGCATTCCGTTATCAAACATAGTCAATGTTTGCTCTGAAGACATTTCCAGGACAATAGGGTCAGGGAGGGTGTGTGTGTGTGTGTGAATCAGTGCGGGGTGGATAGATGGCCGGGGGGGGGGGGGGGGGGTTAGAAGGCAGTCGGTGTAGAATTGATGGATTGAGGCAGGTGAATTATTACGTGTTGGTTGGAGTAGGAAAAATTGTGAGGGGAGAGCACGGGGGATGTCAGTGGTGTTGAATGCGGGGTTTAGCACGGGATGGATGGGGGTTGACAAAAGTGCTGGAGAAACTCAGTGGGTGAAGAGGCATCTATGGAGCGAACGAAATAGGCAATGTTTCGGGTCGAGACCTTCTTCAGACTGTTCCCCCCCATTCTTCTTGAATGGGAGGATCAGTACAGGATGGATGGGTGGGGGGGGGGTGATTAGCGCAGGATGAATGGGAGGGAGGGGGTCAGTACAGTGTGGATCGGAGGGTCTGTGCAGGATGAATGGGGGATCACTACAGGATGAGTGAGTGGAAGGTGCAGGGTAAATGAAGGGTGGGTCAGTATGGGATGAATGCGTGGATTAGTATAGGATGGATGGGGGATCAGTACAGGATGGATGGAGGAGAAGTGCAGGATGGATGGGAAAGGGGTGAGTACACGATGAATTGGGGAACCAGTGTAGGATGGATGGGGAGGGGGGGGTGGGGGTATGGCGGCAGGAGAATTAATGCGAGGTGGATAGGGTGATCAGCGCAGGATGAATAGATTGGGAGGGGGGGATGGGGAGGGGAGCACAGGAGATGTCAGTGAGGACTGAATAGAGGCGGGAATGGGGATCAGTGCGGTATGGAGAGGAGTGGTCCCAAGATAAGGGGGGGGGGGCGTGGAGGGGCGTACAACACAGAGAGAAAGAGAAAGAGAAAGGGGGCGAGGTATAGAGGAAGGAGCGCTCCTCGGACAACATCGCCCCGCTGCCTTGGCCGTTGGGATCTCCTCGCCACTGCCTCCCTCCTCCGCCAGCCAATAGCAAGGTGTGGGGCTGAGCGGTGCAGCTCAAAAATCCCACAGCTATAGGATATCTGGTGCAGCTGCTTCAGAAGGGTCGGAGCGAATGACGGGTCCCGCACAGCGGCAGCAGCGGTCGCGACAGCGACTCCATCACCTCCTCCTCCCGCACCCTGCCCGCCCTGATAAGGGGCGCTGCTTGCAAACCCGCTAACGGCGCTTTCAATACAAACCCTCCCACACGCCGAGGCCTTCCCGTCCCTCCCGGCCTCGGCGTGCGGGAGGGTTTGTATTGAAAGCGCCGTGACTATGGGCGCTGTCTGTACGGAGTTTATACGTTCTCCCCGTGACCTGCGTGGGTTTTCTCCAAGATTTTTGGTTTCCTCCCACACTCCAAAGATGTACAGGTTTATAGGTTAATTCGATCGGTATAAATGTATATTGACCCTAGCGTGTGTAGGATAGTGTTAATGTGCGTTGATCGTGGTCGGCACGGGCTCGGTGGGTGTTTCCACACTATCTCTAAAAACCTTTTTGGTCACATCTTCAAAAAGCCGTACATCGAGTAGATTCATCTTTATATTTTATTCCTCTTTCTGTTTCAGATCACTGGATTTTATTGACTGTCCATTTCCGGTTTAATGATGAGTGAGTGCTTGCAACTGGCCACTCTGGGCCGGCCTTTCCAGTTGGGAATGCTGTACGACCTCCGATCAGACGCTCTGATCCCAGGTACTGGAATGTCTTCCCCAAAAAACATGAAGTCACATGAGCCCAGAGTAGGTGAATCGAAAGACATGATAAGGGAATAACGTATAGTGCAAGGTAAAGCCAGCAAAGTCCGATCAAGGGTAGTCCAAGGGTCACCAACGAGGTAGATAGTGGTTCAGGACTGCTCTCTGGTTGTGGTGGGATTTAGATATACCTTCCACTCAATTAATTTCAACTTATGAGGGATTTTGTCAGGGTCTCTTGCCCAGAGTTGGGTAATCGACGACAAGGGGACATAGGTTTAAGATGAAGGGGGAAAGATTTAATTGGAATCTGAGGGGTACCTTTTTCACACAAAGGATGGTGGGTGTATGGATCAAGCTACCAGAGGAGGTAGTTGAGGCAGGGACCATCCCAATGGTTAAGAAACAGTTAAATGGGTACATAGACAGGTTTGGAGGGGTATGGGCCAAACGCAGACTGGTGGGACTAGTGTAGCTGGGACATGTTTGTCAATGTGGGCAAGTCAGGCCTCTTTACATGTTGTATCGCTCTATGATACAGTGGTGGTCAATGCAGGGCCATAGGTTCAGGTGACCAATCTCACAATGGTGACCACAACTTTGTCAGTTAATAGTCCAGTTTATACAGTGGATTGAATATTGAGCGGCACGGTGGCGCAGCGGTAGAGTTGTTGCCTTGCAGCACCAGGGACCCAGGTTCGATCCTGACTACGGGTGCTGTCTGTACAGAGTTTGTACTTTCTCCCCGTGACCTGCGTGAGTTTTCTCCGGGATCTCCGGTTTACCTCCCACACTCCAAGGATGTACAACTTTGTAGGTTAATTGGCTTAGTAAAATTATAAATTGTTCCTAGTGTGTGCAGGATAGTGTTAGTATGCGGGGATACTGGTTGGCGTTGCCTCGGTGGGCCGAAGGGCCTGTTTCGGCGCCATATCTCTAAACTAAACTAAACATGGATATTTGAAGAATATTTGAAGTTGATCCAAACCATCACCTATCCATGTTCTCCAGAATTGCCTCCTGACCCGCTGAGTTACTATAGCACTCAATGTATTTTTAATTTAGTTTTAGAGATACCGTGTAGAAACAGGCCCTACGGCGCACAAAGTCCGCACCAACCAGCAATCTCCGCTCATTAACACTATCCTACACACACTAGGGACAATGTTACATTGATACCAAGCCAATCAACCTACAGACCTGCACGTCATTGGAGTGTGGGTGGAAACCGAAGATCTCGGAGACAACTGAAGATCTCGGAGGAAACAAAGAATCTAAACAGACAGCACTCTGCACAGACAGCACCCGTAGTCAGGATCAAACCCAGGTCTGTGGCGGTGTAAGCGCTGTAAGGCAGTCCTCTACCGCTGTGCCACCAAGCCGCACCTATTGCTCATGTGATCAGTCCAGTGAGTGTAGAGTGTTTTACTTTCAGCCCAAGACACACCCTGTACAGAGATTGAATCTACTGAAGGAATATTATTCACTTTGAGTAATTTTCACAACATTAACAGTTTTGATCGCTGATTTATCCTGTAGGCGTCACCTTGTGGGACTTGCAGACACTGCAGAGCAACCTTGATCGTCGTGACCAGCCCAGCACTGAGTTTCACATCATTGCGTCAGATTCCATGGAGAAGAAAGCCGCTGCCCTCAATGTGTCAGCATCACTGAAAGCGAGTTTCCTGGCTGGGTTAGTAGAGGTGAAAGGGTCGGCAAAATATCTCAGTGACACAAAGAAATCAAAGCAACAAGCACACGTTACCCTTCACTACAAAGCAACAACCAGGTCTGAACAACTGACAATGAATCACTTAGGGAGACAGAATATTACCTACCCGAGTGTGTTCGATGAGGGCTCAGCCACCCATGTTATTACAGCAGTGTTGTATGGGGCCCAGGCCTTCTTTGTGTTTGATCTAATGACTTCTTCAGCAGAGAACATACAGAATATTCAGGGCAACATGGAGGCGATGATTAAACGTTTCCCTAAGGTTGCGATCGAGGGAGAGGCCTCTCTAGAAATGACAGAAGAACAGAGTTCTCAGGCCGAGAAGTTTAGCTGCACATTTTACGGGGACTTCTCACTGAAGAACAATCCCACCACCTACAGAGATGCCATCGATCTATACGCAACACTCCCACACCTGCTGGGCTCAGGTGGAGAACATTCAGTGCCTGTCGCAGTCTGGCTCTATCCTCTCAATAAACTGGACACCAAAGCTGCTCAGTTGGTGAGGGAGATCAGCGTGGGACTGGTCAATCGCTGCCAGTGTGTCCTGGAACAGCTCAGTGAGGCCGTGATGAGGTGCAATGACCTGATGAAAGACAGTGCCGCAGTTCAGTTTCCTGAGATCGTGGACAGGATACTTCAATTCCGAGAGATGTGTCTGGAGTACAAACTGGTTTTCCAAGGGACCTTAGCCAGAGTTTTGCCGTCCATTCGGGGCGGTGGGAAGGAGGAAGGGTTGCTGGCGGACATACTGAAGAACAGGGAGCAGTCGCCATTTAAACACCAAGCACTGACCACATGGCTGGATGACAAGGAATGTGAGATGATGGTTGTGGGACTTTGCCTCAGGATAATGAAAGACATACCTGTTGTGAAATCAAGGAGAGAGTTGCATGAAGTGTTGATGGATCCAGTAACAGACTACGTGGTCTGCTTCACATTCACAACACTGCATCACGAGGATTTCTACCTGACGGAGGCAATCAACTACCTCCAATCTCTCACAGCAGAGAAAATGCAGATGCCACCTCCTGCTGCCGGAGCCTGTACAACACAACACAGCGAGTCCTGGTTTCACTCATTGTCCATAACCGAGAAGATGAAGGAACGATCCGGACTGTTACTGGATTTTGCCACAGCCAACAGTGGGGATGAGAAAGTAAAATTCCTTGTTGGATCCGCACAGGATGACAGTAACGTGGGTGCGTCTATTTACTTGTACGAGGGAGAGATTGTGAGGAGCCGCTGCTTTGAACCCCCGTCTCAGCCTGAGAGACCAACAGCGAGTGGGACAACACACGACAGTGTGACGCTGCAGTTAGAGCCACCCACATGTGGTTCTGAGGAGATTGTGGGCTACAAGGTAGAGTATCGAGGTAGCCAGCAGGAGAAATGGATAATACTAGATACACCCGACACATCCAACTCCTTCACGATATCTGGGTTGGAGCCACACCAGGAATATCACATCCAATACAGAGCAGTGACCAAGGTAGGGGTCAGCAAGGCCAGTGAGATCTACAAGGTCTCCACCCGGCCGACAAGTCCTCCTGGTAAACCGGTCTTCCAGGATCAGTCACCCAACCCAACACTGTTCGGGGACGGATCAAGTCAGATTGGAGCCGACGTATTTCATTACAGAAATGAATACAAGGAAGAACCTTCGATGGACGCATTGGACAGATCATGGGAGCAGGTTCAGACAAAAGACAGACAATGCCACGATAGTTCAGATGGACCAAAGAGAATTGCCCTGAAACTTCTCAAACAAGATCAATTAATATCCAGAGGAAACCCTTCCATTTACAAGCTCAACCTAGAAAGGGAGGTGTTTAATCAGTCCAAGCAACTTGTGAAATGCTTCTTAGGAAAGCCCACCACTATGCACAAGATGAAGACAATTATGTTGCTGGGGGCAACTGGATCAGGAAAGACAACCCTCATCAACGGGATGATCAACTACATCTTGGGCGTGGAGTGGGGGGACAACTTCAGATACAAGTTAATACAGGAGGAGACGGGAAAATCCCAGGCTGAGAGCCAGACCTCCTCCATCACTGCCTACCATCTCCACCACCAGGTAGGGTTTAACATCGACTACTCTCTGACTATCATCGACACGCCAGGGTTCGGGGACACCAGGGGCATCAGCCGGGATCAACAGATCACTGACCACATCCGCGAGTTCTTTGCTTCCCCACAGGGCGTTGATCAGATCGACGCGGTCTGTTTCGTCATCCAAGCCTCCTTGGCTCGCCTGACCTCGACACAGAAATATGTCTTCGCTTCCATCCTTTCCATTTTTGGCAAAGATGTTGCGGAGAACATTCAGATAATGGCGACGTTCGCGGACGGGCAGCGCCCCCCAGTTCTGGAGGCCCTGAAAGCAGCCCAGGTACCCTGCCCCAAAGACAAAAACGGATTGCCAGTACACTTCAAGTTTAACAATTCTGCCATTTATGCCCAGCGTCCGACCTCTGGTGACCAGGGGAGATCTGACGACAGCGGGGAAGAGGATGATGACTTTGACCAGATGTTCTGGATGATGGGGTCAAACAGTATGAATAAGTTCTTCAGAGCTCTGAGCATGATGCAGGAGAGGAGCCTGTTCCTGACCAAAGAGGTTCTGAAGGAACGTAGACAGCTGGAGTCTGTAGTGGCCGGGTTGCAGCCTCTGATCCAAGCAGGGCTGACAAAATTAGAGGAGCTCAAGAAATCCCAACAAGTTCTGAACCAAAACCAGTCCAAACTGGAAGAAAATAAAGATTTTGAGTACGAGGTCGATGTGACTGTTAAACAAAAGAGTAAACTTGGCAGCAATGCTCCATTAGTAAACAACTGTACGGTTTGTGAATATAGTTGTCACGACCCCTGTCCATATGCAGGTTATGTTTTCAAATACTGGTGTACGTCAATGGATGGGTGGGGAAATTGTAAAGTCTGTCCGGGGAAGTGCAGCGTGCTAAAACACCTGAGGGAAGAGTACAGGTATGTCTGTGTAACAAAAAATGAGAAGATAATGTACAACAAACTGAAGGAAAAGTATGAGAAGGCATACGGTGAGAAGATGAGCCAGCAGAAGTTTATGGAGTCACTTGAGCAGGAGTTTGCTGAGGTGGAGAACACAGTTCTGGAGATGATTCAAGAATTATCCCAGGGCATTAGACGACTTGAAGAAGTAGCCCTGAAACCAAACCCGTTGTCCACCCCGGCTTACATTGACCTCCTGATTCAGGCTGAGAAAGATGAGGGGAAGCCCGGTTTCATTGAGCGAATTCAAGCACTGACCGCTGTGAAGAAGAAGGCAGAGGTCAGAGAACAAACCGCAAACAATGAGAAGCTGTCACCAGAGTATTCGAAGGAAGGTGCGGCGGGAGGTAAAAGTACTGGAGAAAAGTTAAAGAAAAAAATGCCAAACGTGATGAACTGGTTCTCTTCCAATAAGTAACTGAGAAACATTCCAGCTGTTTTCCAGTGTGTTTCACTCAACCGATACACAAATCCTAATTCTAATTCCTCGTCCTTCCCATCCCTCATCTGCCCATAGCCTTTCACACCGAACTTTCCTTCCTCGAAGTTGCCTCCTTCTCAACGTATTCCCATAGGGGCCTTATCTGAGGAAGGGTATGCTGGCTCTGGAGAGTGTCCAGAGGAGGTTTAAGAGAATGATCCCAGGAATGAGCGGGTTAACATATGATGAGCGTTTGATGGCACTGGGCCTGTACTCGCTGGATGAGGGGAGACCTCATTGGAACTTACCAAATAGTGAAAGGCCTGGATAGAGTGGATGTGGAGAGGATGTTTCCACTGGTGGGAGAGTCTAGGACCAGAGGTCACAGCCTCAAAATAAGCGTGTTTGGTATTCCAAAAAACGCAAGAAATCATGGGATTTGTCAAAGGTCATTCGCAATAATGAAAAATCGAACAAAGCGCTGGTTGTATAAACTGTGTGTAAATTCTTATCTTTATTCATAATTTCTGTGTAAAAATATATTTAATCTGAGGAACTGGGGTGCCAGGTAGCGGGAGAGGGGAGTGTAACAGCGAGAGAGAGGGTGCAGATGCGAGTGGGAGGCAGTGAGAGACTGGACCGGCGGAGAGACATTCTCGGCTGCTGCGCGCACACAGACCCGCGCCTCATCCGCAGCCAGAATCGGACCTGGGTCCCCGGCGCCGCAAGCGCTGCCGAACCACCACTGGACCAACCTCCCCACCTCCCCCAAGTGTCCCATGCCCGCCCAGGGGGCGGCCAGAGATGTCTGGGTCGACCCTGGACCAACGGGACAATGATGGTCCCCAAGCCCACTAGGGAACAGGCCCCCATGGAGTCAGAGCAGAGCCAAGCCTGAGCCAGCACCCCTCCACTACACGCCGGCTGCAAGCCCGGGGCCACCTCCGCTCCGGGCCCGCGACCTGTCAGTCCAGGGCTGCCGGGTAACCCAGCGGGACCGGCAGTGCTGAACTGGAGCCAGCACCTCCCCACTCCACGCCAGCTGCATGCCCGGGGCCACCACTACCACAGGCCGGTGCCCCGCCAGCCCAGGGCCACCCCGGACAGGGAACTGGGAGGGGAAGGGGACAGCCAAGCAACTCAACAACGCCCGCCGTGGCGGAGACCTGGGCCCGACCCCAACCACGGACTAAACGCAGGCCTGCACACACGCAGCAGCACAGCTGCCGAGAATGTTTATCGCAAGCGACCTATGACCTGGGCATGCTCAGTTGGAATACTAAACTCGCTTATTAAAGGACGTTCTTTTAAGAAGGAGATGAGGAGCCATTTCTTCGTCAGAGGGTGGTAAATCTGTGGAATTATTTGCCACAGACAGCTGTGGAGGCCAAGTCAATGGATATTTTTAAGGCAGAGATTGATCGATTCTTGATTAGTACGGGTGTCAGGGGTTATGGGGAGAAGGCACGAGAATGGGGTTGGGAGGGAGAGATGGATCAGCCATGATTGAATGGTGGAGTAGAAATCTACACTTTAAAAATGTCCATTGACTTGGCAATGAATTTCACAGATTCACCATCCTCTGACTAATTACATTCCTCCTCGTCTCCTTTCTAAAGGTACGTCCTTTTATTCTGAGGTTATGGCGTCTGATCCTAGACTCTTCCACTGGGGGAAACATCCTCTCCACATCAACTCCATTCAGGCCTTTCACTGATTCAGTAAGTTTCAATGAGGTCCGCCCTCATTCTTCTAAACTCTAGCGAGTAGAGGCCAAGTGCCATCAAATGCTCATTATATGTTAACCCACTTATTCCTGGGAGTATTCTAGTAAACCTCCTCTGGATCATCTCCAGCACCAGCACATCCTTCTTCAGATATGACACTATCTGCTAAGGTGATAATTGCTCGCAATAATCCAAATGTGGTTTCACCAGCACCAAATAAAGCCTCATCATTACACCCATGTTTTTTGTATTCTAGTCCTCTAGAAACAAATGCTTCTCCAAACAAAGCTCTTCCCGCTGTGCAAGTGTGCAGCAGACCTGTGTATCAGTACTTCCCCATATCCTCTCTATGATTGACGTTAGGTTCAGAGCCCTGGAATTACCTGGTTTATCCCCGCTGCCCTTCTTGTGTAAAGGGACCCCATTTGCTGTCCTCCTGACTTCTTGCACTTCACTTGTGAACACAGTGAACAGTAAGAATCTCTGCCAGGATCAAAGCAATCTTATCCCATAGCAGCCTGGGCTACATCCATCGTAAATCTAATCCAGGGTATCTAATATTTGCTTTTAATGGTAACATGTTCTAAGGTTCAAGAAATGCAATATCCTTCCCTTCAGTAAATACAGAGCAGAGGTCAGATAAAGGCCCAGTGCAAATTGGAGGAGCAGCTCCTCATATTTTGCTTGGGCAGCTTATACCACAGCGGTATGAATTTTGACTTCTCTAACTTCAAGTAATCGTTTCCTACCCTCTATCTCCAACCCTCCCCCTTCCCAGTTCTCTGACCAGTCTGACTATCCCCCTGATTACATTGTATCTGTTTGCTTTGTTGACACCTTCCCCGAGCTGACAATTATCTATTCAGTCTGAAGAAGGGTCTCGACCCGAAACGTCACCCATTCCTCCTCACCAGAGATGCTGCCTGTCCCGCTGAGTTACTCCAGCTTTTTGTGTCTATCTTCGGTGTAAACCAGATTCAGATTCAGATTCAACTTTAATTGTCATTGTACAATGTACAGTACAGAGACAACGAAATGCAGTTAGCATCTCCCTAGAAGAGCGACATAGAATATGAGCAATAAATAAATCTATTTACATGCATACAGTCATAGTGTTTTTACTGGTGGAAGGAGCGTCCGGGGGGGGGGGGGGGGGGGGGGGGGGGGGGAGGTGATTGGCAATCACCGAGGACAGCCGCAGGGAAGAAGCTGTTCCTGGACCTGCTGGTCCAGCAACGGAGAGACCTGTAGCGCCTCCCGGATGGTAGGAGGGTAAACAGTCTGTGGCTGGGGTGAGAGCAGTCCTTGGCGAAGCTGAGCGCCCTTCGCAGACAACGCTTGCTTTGGACAGACTCAATGGAGGGGAGTGAGGAACCGGTGATGTGTTGGGCAATTTTCACCACCCTCTGCAGTGCTTTCCGGTCGGAGACAGAGCAGTTACCATATCATACTGTGATACAGTTGGTAAGGATGCTCGCGATGGTGCAGCGGTAGAAGTTCACCAGGATCTGAGGAGACAGATGGACCTTCTTCAGTCTCCTCAGGAAGAAGAGATGCTGGTGAGCCTTCTTCACCAGAGTTGAGGTATTGTGGGTCCAAGAGAGGTCATCGGAGATGTTGACCCCCAGGAACCTGAAGCGGGAAACACGTTCCACCTCCGTCCCGCTAATGTGGATGGGGGTGTGCGTGCCAACCCTAGACTTCCTGAAGTCTACAATGAGCTCCTTGGTGTTAAGGGCAAGGTTGTTGTCAGCGCACCATGCTGCTAGGAGCTGGACCTCCTCCCTATAGGCCGATTCATCATTGTTGCTGATGAGGCCAATCACCATTGTATCATCTGCATACGATGATGGTGTTAGTACCATGTACAGGTGTGCAGTCGTAGGTGAAGAGGGAGTAGAGGAGGGGGCTCAGCACACGGCCCTGTGGAACGCCGGTGTTGAGGGTGAGGGTTGAAGAGGTGTGCTTGTCTAACCTAACAGACTGGGGTCTGTTGGTTAGAAAGTCCAGTATCCAGTTGCAGAGGGAGGGGTCGATGCCCAGGTCACCGAGTTTGGTGATCAGTTTAGATGGTATAATGGTGTTGAATGCTGAGCTGTAATCGATGAACAGCATTCTTACCGGCATCTGCAGTTCCTTCCTACACAGAGGAAAGGTGTTCATTTCAGACTTCACCTTTACCTTGTGGTTCCATATAGGGATGGATCCCTAATGGGTCCTAGCCTTATCCTTGATACACGGTGGCACAGCGGTAGCGTTGCTGCCTTAAAGCGAGGGACACCCAGGTTCGATCCCAATTACGGGTGCTGTCTGTATGAAGTTTTACGTTCTCCCCGTGAAAGTGTGGGTTTTCTCTGGGATCTTCGGTTTCCTCCCACACTCCAAAGACGTACAGGTTTGTAGGTTGATTGGCTTTGTGTATGTATAAAATTGTCCCGAGAGTGTGTAGGATAGTGTTACTGTGCGGGGGTCGCTGGATCTGGACCCGGTAGGCCGGTAGGCCGAAGGGCCTGTTTCCGAGCTAACTAAGCTAAAAAATAAATTGCTTTGGACCTGTACTTAATATTGTCTGCCAGTGATACTTTTGTGTCCCTCTTTGCACTTATAATCACATTTTAATTACCGCTCTATACCTCTAACACTAGAAGTATTCAGCCTGGGTGGTACGGTGCCACAGCGGTAGAGTTGCTGTCTCTCAGTGCCAGAGACCTGGGTTCGGTCTTGACTACGGGTGCTGTCTGCACAAAGTTTGTACCTTCTCCCCGTGACCTGTGTGGGATTTCTCCAGGATCTCCAGTTTCCCCCCACACTCCAAAGGCGTGCAGGTTTGTAGGTAATCAATTTTTAATTTCTGCTCTATCCTTCTAATACAATTTTATCCCCTATTCCTTCTATATACTTCCCCCTTTAATACGATTCTTAATACCTTTTTTCTTCCAAAACCAAAAGGCAGACATCGGTAGTGTGATAATTATATCTCACCTGAACCATTCATTCTGAAGACACAAAGAAATGCAGATGCTGTATTTTTGCTGTATCAAAGTGTTAAAGGGTCAGGCAGCATCTCTGGAAGACATGGATAGGCGACGTTTCAGGTTGGGACCCTTCTTCAGACTAATGTAGTAGGGGAGAGAAAGCTGGAAATAAAGTGGGGGAGGGGGAGGGGGGGGGGTACTTGACAGGCTTTGTCCTGCCACATCGCTTCAGCTTTCTTCTGCCCATTTTGAAACGTCACCTGTCCACATTCTACAGAAATGCTGTTGACCTGCTGAGTTACTCCAGCACTTTGTGTTCTATGCATTATCCTTTCAGAAGTAATCTGTAACTTTCCAACAGACTATTGTTTCAGATGATACTGCGTTATTGCTTCTGCATTTTAAAGCATATATGCCTGGTTGACATTGTATTGCAATTAATATATGGCTTATTACAATATAAACTAATTTTTGAATTAAACGTCATAGATGCACGGATTAATTAATGTGTGTGTGTGTAAACTTTGACGATTTGTTGGGAAATCAGGTTCTTGTTCTGGGACAACAAAATGAGTAGAGTCACCGGATGCTACAAATCAAGGAGAATTAACACTCTCTATTGAGGGAGGACGTCACATCTGCCCATCTCCACCCCTTTCCACCTTCCGCAGAGACCATTCCCCAACAACTCCCTGGTTAACCCATCCCTTCCCACCCAAACCACCCCCTCCCCAGGTACCTTCCCCTGCAACCACAGGAGATGCAACACCTGTCCCTGTACCTCCTGCCTCGACCCTGTCCATGGACCCTGACTGTCCTTTCAGGTTAGGCAGAGGTTAATTTGCACCTCCTCCAACCTCATCTACTATGTCCGCTGTCCAAGATGCGGACTCTTATATCGGCAAAACTATATGTAGACTGGGCGATCGTTTTGCTGAACACCATCGCTCAATCCGCCTGGACCTAAATGATCTCCCGTTTGTTAAACAATTTAATTATCCTACCCATTCCCACGTTGATCCTTCGGCCCTAGGCCTCCTGCATTGACAGAGAAATGCCCCTTTCCCACTTAGGAAACCTAAACAGAAAACTCTGGAGACTTTGTGCCCCACCCAAGGTTTCCGTGCGGTTCCCGGAGGTAGCAGTTGGTTGCCGGAGGTTGCAGGTGGTTGCCGGAGGTTGCAGGTAGTGGAAGCAGGTAGGGAGACTGACAAAAACCTCCGGGAACCGCACGGAAACCTTGGGTGGTGCGCAAAGTCTCCAGATGTTTCCGTTCAGGTTTCCTAAGCGGGGCAGGAGCATTTTAAGGCTACATGCAAATTGGACAAACATCATATATTTTGCTTGCTCAGCTTACAATCCAGTGGAATGAATTTTGATTTCTCTAACTTCAGGTAACCCTGGCATTCCCTCTCTCTGCAACCCTCCCCCACCCACGTCACACCAGCTTCTTGTTCTCACCAATAAACAGCTAGGAATCGCCTGTTTCGCATTGTTATTTTTTGCATATCTTTCATTCATTGTTCTATATCTCTCTACATCACCGTCTATATTTCTTGCTTCCATTTCCCCAGTCAGAGGAAGGGTCTCGACCCAAAATCACTCAATCCTTCTCTCCAGAGATGCTGCCTGTCCTGCTGAGTTACTCCAGCTTTTTGTGTCTCTTCTCTCTTGAGGTATCAGGATATCTGAAAACAGGGAGGCAGAAAAACATTGACAGAGAAATGCCCCTGTCCCACTTAGGAAACCTAAACAGAAAACTCTGGAGACTTTGTGCCCCACCCAAGGTTTCCGTGCGGTTCCCGGAGGTAGCAGTTGGTTGCCGGGGGTTGCAGGTGATTGCCGGAGGTTGCAGGTAGTGGAAGCAGGTAGGGAGACTGAAAAAAAACCTCCGGGAACCGCACGGAAACCTTGGGTGGTGCGCAAAGTCTCCAGATGTTTCCGTTCAGGTTTCCTAAGCGGGACAGGAGCATTTTAAGGCTACATGCAAATTGGACAAACATCATATATTTTGCTTGCTCAGCTTACAATTACAAAGGGTCTGAAGAAGGGTTTCGGCCCGAAACGTCGCCTATTTCCTTCGCTCCATAGATGCTGCTGCACCCGCTGAGTTTCCCCAGCAATTTTGTGTACCTGAGGCAGAAAAACATATGTGTTTCCATCAGGGAATATCATTTGTAAGGCAGCAGCTCTACCACTACGCCACTGTGCTGCCCTAATAGGTTTAAGTGTGGGGAGGGGGGGGAGGTGTTTTGATGGGAACCTGAGGGGCACATTTTCACACAAAGGGTGGTGGGCGTATAGAACGAGTTGCTGGAGGATGTAGTTGAGGCTGGGATTGTCCCAATGTTTAAGAAACATTTAGACGGGGTACATGGGCAGGACAGGTTTGGAGGGATATGGACCATACGCAGGCAGGTGGGACTAGTGTAGAAGGGACATTGTAGCCGGTGAGGGCAAGTTGGGCCGAAGGGCTTGTTTCCACGCTGTAAAATTCTATTACTCTATGACCCGAAATGTCGTCTGTCCATTTCCAGATGCTGCCCGTTCCTCCAGCACGTTGTGTTCTGCTCATGTACCAGGGTATCTGTACAGTGGGGGTGTGTAGAGGGAGGAGTCATGGTGGAAGGGAGAAGGGGGTAGAGGGAGGAGGTATTTGGACAGAAAGAGAGGGGGACACAGCAGAGAGAAAGAGGAATGAGCGAGAGATGGCAGAGCATGGGATAGACATTTGGGAAAGAGAGGGGTGTTGGTAAACAGGAGAAATGATGGACAGAGGCGATGAGAGGATGAGGGGTGAAAGAGTGGAGGCAAAGTCAGCAGAGAGAGGAAAGCGAGGTGATGAGGAGAGGTGAGCGGTGTCTGAATAACGGAGAGAGGGCAGGAGAGGAACAGAGAGAGTGGTAGAGAGATCATGGAGAGAGAGGTAGTGGTCATAAAAAGAGAGGGGTGTGGTGGCAGACACAGAGGGGGAGAGAGGTGACAGAATGGGGCAGTTGGGGAGGCGACAGAGAGTGGTGCGACTGGAGATGTGATGGAGAGTTGGGCAGTGGGAGAGTTTACACAGAGTGGGGCAGTGGGAGAGATTACAGAGTGGGGCAGTGGGAGAGATTACACAGAGTGGGGCAGTGGGAGATTACAGAGAGTGGGGCAGTGGGAGATTACAGAGAGTGGGGCAGTGGGAGAGATTACAGAGAGTGGGGCAGTGGGAGACATTACACAGAGTGGGGCAGTGGGAGATTACAGAGAGTGGGGCAGTGGGAGATTACAGAGAGTGGGGCAGTGGGAGAGATTACATAGTGGGGCAGTGGGAGAGATTACACAGAGTGGGGCAGTGGGAGATTACAGAGAGTGGGCCAGTGGGAGAGATTACACAGAGTGGGGCAGTGGGAGAAGTGACAGTGGGGCAGTGGGAGAGATTACAGAGTGGGGCAGTGGGAGAGATTACAGAGAGTGGGGCAGTGGGAGAAGTGACAGAGTGTGGCAGTGGGAGAGATTACAGAGTGGGGCAGTGGGAGAAGTGACAGAGTGGGGCAGTGGGAGAGATTACAGAGTGGGGCAGTGGGAGAAGTGACAGAGTGGGGCAGTGGGAGAGATTACAGAGTGGGGCAGTGGGAGAGATTACAGAGTGGGGCAGTGGGAGAAGTGACAGTGGGAGAGATTACAGAGTGGGGCAGTGGGAGAAGTGACAGAGTGAGGCAGTGGGAGAGATTACAGAGTGGGGCAGTGGGAGAAGTGACAGAGTGGGGCAGTGGGAGAGATTACAGAGTGGGGCAGTGGGAGAGATTACAGAGTGGGGCAGTGGGAGAAGTGACAGAGTGGGGCAGTGGGAGAGATTACAGAGTGGGGCAGTGGGAGAAGTGACAGAGTGAGGCAGTGGGAGAAGTGACAGAGAGTGGGGCAGTGGGAGAGATTACAGTCATTAGAGGAAAGTAGAATAGGGCGGCATAGTGGCGCAGTGGTAGATCTACTGTCTACAGCGCCAGAGACCTAGATTCGATCGTGACTACGGGTGCTGTCTGTACATTCTGTACGGAGTTTGTACATTCTACCCGTGGTCTGCGTGAATTTTCTCTTCGGTTTCCTAGCACACTCCAAAGACCTACACACCTGCAGGTTAATTGGCTTGGTATAAATGTAAATGTAAAATTCTCCCTGGTGTACGTAGGGTAAGTGTTAATGTGCGGCGGTCGCTAGTCAGTGCGGCTCCGTGGGCCGAGGGGCCCGTTTCTGCGCTGTATCTCTAAACTAAACATCCTCCCTGAAGATAGACACAAAAAGGAGCGGTAACTCAGCGGGACAGGCAGCACCTCTGGAGATAAGGAATGGATGACATTTCGGGTCGAGATCCTTCTTCAGTTGCTCCTTCTCACACTAAACATCCTCCCCGTACACTTTACACCTTTCCCACGGAGCCCACAATAAGGCACAATACCCCATCTGATTTGAGGCTTTATATAGGGTCAGCATAAGTTCCTACCTTTGATAACCAGTTAATAAAGCCCCCCAACTTTTTTTGTTAATTCATCTTGCTATCTTCAGCCTTTCTCAATCCTTGTGTTTCACTTTTCAACATCGAGCCCAATAAGGGTAAACAAAATACAAGGATACAACTAAACCCAGTTAGAAGCTACACACCTCTTCCAGAACCGTAATCTATTTCCTTGCTTTATTTTCTATGTGTTCAGTAATCAAACAAATATTTGCTTCATACAATGAAACAAAATGTTTACAGGCCTCAATACCAGTGTCTGGCTGTTATTCTCTTTCTGCAAGAAAAAAATATCACGGGATTTCTCTGATAAATTCTGATCAAAATTGCTGTAAATAATGCAGTCAGTTACAGTAATCTCCAGAGCAAACACAGTGGTGAAATAGGCAGGTAATTACCATCATGATACGACTTAAAGATGGGCAACGGGTTAGTAGTCAGTGACAGGATGGTACGACTGGGGTGGCACAGTGGTGCAACGGTTGAGTTGCTGCCGTACAGCCAAAGACCAGGGATTGATCCTTACTACGGGT
This sequence comes from Amblyraja radiata, assembly GCF_010909765.2. NCBI lineage: Eukaryota > Metazoa > Chordata > Chondrichthyes > Rajiformes > Rajidae > Amblyraja > Amblyraja radiata. Next base: position 308,660 of record NW_022630134.1, on the reverse strand, counting down.
GGTCTGTATGAAGTTTGCACGTTGTCCTCGTGACCTGTATGTGTTTTCTCCGGGTGCACTGGTTTCCTTGCACACTCCAAAGACGTACAGATTTGTAGATTAATTGGCTAGGTATAATTGTAAATTGTCCCTTGTGTGTATCGGATAATGTTTGTCTGTGGGGATCACTGGTCGGTGCGGACTCAGTGGGCCGAGGGGCCAGTTTCTGCGCTGTATCTCTGTATACAAAAAAGTATTTCACTGTACCTCGGTAAGTTCCAAATAACATACTGTACCATTATTGCAATTGACTTTGTGGAATGTCTGGATATTAAAGGCATTAAGTGGTGAGAGAGCAACATTCGAGTCCAATGACTGACAATATACGGGGTCAAAACAAGGAACTATAGATGATGGTCTTCTCCATAGGCCACAAAATACTGGACTAACTCAGATCAAACAGCATCTGTAAGAACATGATCAGGCTGCATCTGTGGAGATGGACACAACACTGGAGTAACTCAGCAGATCAGGCAGCATCTTTGGAGAATACGGATAGATGATGTTTGGGTTTGGGACCCTTCATCACTCACAATGCCTGATATTTCGTAATGGGGCAGAAGGAACTGCAGATGCTGGTTTGCACCAAAGAAAGACACATAAAGCTGGAGTAACTCAGTGGGTCTGACAGTATCTGTGGATTTTAGTTTCGAGATATAGTGAGGATACAGGCCCTTTGTCCCACCGAGACTGGGACAGTGGGAGAGATTAGAGGGAAATAGAAGAATAGGGCGGTATGGTGTCGCAGCGGTAGAGCTACTGTTTTACAGCGCTAGTGACCCGGGTTCGATCCTGACTACGGGTGCTACCTGTATGGAGTTTGTACGTTCCCCCCGTGACCTGCATGGGTTTTCTCCAAGATCTTTGGTTTCCTCCCACACTCCAAATACCTACACACCTACTGGTTTGTAAAATAATTGGCTTGGTATAAATGTAAATGTAAAATTGTCCCTAGTGTGTGTAGGGTAGTGTGAATGTGCGGGGATCGCTGGTCGGTGCAGACGCGTTGGGCCAAGGGGCCTGTTACCGATGCTGTATCTCTAAACTAAGCTAAACATCTTCCCTGTACACTTAACAGAGCCCAGAAAAAGGCACAAAACCCCAGCTGATCTGAGGCTTTATATAGGGTCAGCATAAGTTCCAACCTTTGTTAACCAGTTAATAAAGCCCCCCAATTTTTTGTGTTAATTCATCTTGCGATCTTCAGCCTTTCTCAATCCTTGTGTTTCCCTTTTCTACATCCAGCCTAATAAGGGAAAACAAAATACAAGATCACAGCTAAATAAAGTGTAGCCCCAGTTAGAAGCTACACATCTCTTCCAGAACCAAGTAATCTATTTCCCTGGTACACAAAAATGCTGGAGGAACTCAGCGGGTGCAGCAGCATCTATGGAGCGAAGGAAATAGGCAACGTTTCGGTCCGAAACCCTTCTTCAGACTGATTATATTTATAAAAGAGTTCTAAAGCCGGAGGGCCACAAGGGGGGTTCCACGAGGAGGGGTTGCATTCGAGACAGGAAAAGGGGTCATCAATGGGGGGGCGAGGACTCCTTCCCATGGAAGAACGCTGTGAGGTGGAGGCGACGATAAAAGAGCTCCATATCTTCCCCGACTCAAACCTCACGTCAAAAACCTCGGCGTGATATTTGACTCAGCACTGAAATTTGACAAACAAGTCAATGCCGTGGTAAAAGCTAGCTTCTTTCAGCTCCGGACGATAGCTAAAATAAAACAATTCCTCCACTTTGATGACCTTGAAAAGATTATCCACACATTAATCTCCTCCCGCCTAGATTACGGCAACTCCCTTTACACTGGCATCAGCCAATCTTCCCTGTCCCGCCTGCAACTGGTCCAAAACGCCGCAGCGAGACTCCTGAGGGGCATCCGAAAAAGGGACCACATCACCCCGATCCCGGCCTCTCTCCACTGGCTCCCTGTGCGGGTTCCGTATACATTTCAAGACCCTCCTCTATGTCTAGAAAGCCCTCAATGGGCTTGCCCCCTCCTACATTAAAAGTCTTCTCACCCACCACTCCACCTCCAGGTCCCTCAGATCGGCCGACTTGGGGCTGCTGAATATCCCACGGTCTAGGCATAACCTTAGGGGCGACCGTGCCTTTGCGGTTGCAGCCCCTAGACTGTGGAACAGCATCCCCCTTCCCATCAGAACTGCCCCCTCCATCGACTCCTTTAAGTCAAGACTAAAAACTTATCTATACTCCCAAGCCTTTCCCGACGTCCTCTGAGTGAGGGCTACATGTAAGGTACACAAAAATGCTGGAGAAACTCAGCGGGCGCAGCAGCATCTATGGAGCGAAGGAAATGGGCGACGTTTCGGGCCGAAACCCTTCTTCAGACTGATGTATATATGTATGTAGTTTGTTTGTTTATACTATTCTTATAACAAATGTAAAGCACTTTGGCCAACGAGAGTTGTTTTTTAAATGTGCTATATAAATAAACGTGACTTGACTTGACTTGTCCATCTTCAGTGAAAACCAGCTTCTGCAGTTCCTTCCTGCGCAAATTAATCGAAAGGACAAAGAAACATAGAAAATAGGTGGAGTAGGCCATTCAGCCCTTCGACGCAGCACCGCCATTCAATATGATCATGGCTGATTATCCAAAATCAGTACCCCGTTCCTGCCTTCTCCCAATATCCCTTCATTCCGTTAGCCCTAAGAGCTAAATCTAACTCTCAGTAGACACGAAAAACTCAGTGGTACATGCAGCATATCTGGAGAGAAGGAATGGGTGACGTTTCGGGTCAAAACCCTTCTTCTAACTCTCTCTTGAAAACATCCAGTGGATTGGCCTCCACTGCGTTCTGTGGCAGAGAATTTCACAGATTCACAACTCTCTGGGTGAAAAGGTTTTTCCTAATCTCGGTGACACTGAGGATAGTGACATTAGTTAGAAAACTGGGGATGAGAGAGGCAACGCAAGGGTTACTTAAAGTTGAAAAAAACTGTATTTACAAGCTGCACCTGGTGAGCACCGCCCTCGTTTATGGCCAGGTACTACGTGAGCGACTGTTCATTTTATCTGCACATTAAGACCGAAAGTGAAAGTGTATTTTCCCAGAACTCATTCCAATCTCGGGTGTGGAGATCACTGGAGAACAAATAGCCTTTCTCTGCAGATATCGCCGCGGTCGTTGGAATCGATTCTTGGTCTCAGCTCCTAACGCCGGGGTTGTGTCGGTCCAGTGAGGTTCTGTGTCTGTACTCAGCACGGATTGTGCCGGGGGGAGCTCCAAGCAAGACCATTCGTCCCATCGCCAACGCTGCAATCCCCTTACAGCTAAAGACGGCCGCTTCCTCGATCGGTGAGTGATGCAGGTTCGTGTCCGAGGAATGGACAATAAACTAAATATGCGGGAATCTTCAGCTAAATGGACTCAACCCGAAACGTCACCCATTCCTTCTCTCCAGAGATGTTGCCTGTCCCGCTGAGTTACTCCAGCATTTTATGTATAAAACGCTGGAGGAACTTAGATAACTTCAAGTGACCCTTGCTCACCATCCCTCCCTCCTTCACAGTTCTCCAACCAGTCTGACTGTCCCCGTTTACATTTTATCTCTGCCTTGGTGTCACTAGCTAACAACGATTTATTCTAGATGTTCCATGATCTCCATCCCATTTGTCTCGTTGTCACACCTTAACCTTCCTTAGCTCTGTGTTTCCCTCTCCCCTGACTCTCAGTCTGAAGAAGGGTCTCGATCCGAAACGTCTCCCGTTCCTTCGATCCAGAGATGCTGCCTGTATCGTTAAACCAGCATCGGCAGTTCCTTCCTGCGCCTTTATATGGGTCTATGGGTTAGTACGGGTGTCGGGGTTATGGGGAAAAGGCAGGAGAATGGGGTTAGGAGGGAGGGGTAGATCAGCCATGAGAAGACTTGATGATCCCAATTGCCTAATTTTGCTACTATCACATATTGTCTTCATAGACATAACTTTATAGGTTTAAGATGAGGGGTGATTTAATGGGAACCTGAGGGATGACATTTTCACGTAAAGGGTGGTCGGTGTATGGATCGATCTGCCGGAGGATGTAGTTGAGGCAGGGACTATCCCAATGTTTAAGATACATTTAGACGGGTACATGGATAGGACAGGTTTGGAGAGATATGGACCAAACGCGGGCAGATATGACTAGTGTAGTTGGGACACGTTAGTCGGTGTGGGCAAGTTGGGCCGAAGGGCCTGTTTCCACGCTGTAAAATTCTATTACTCTATGACCCGAAATGTCGTCTGTCCATTTCCAGATGCTGCCCGTTCCTCCAGCACTTTGTGTTCTGCTCGTGTATCAGGGTATCTACAGTGGGGGGGGGGGGGGGGGTATCCATCTGTGTGTGTGTGTGTGTTGTTTTAGTGCTAGAGGCAGAGGTTCATCCTGACCACAGCACTAACAATGGACCTTTGCCTCAGTGTACAGTAACTTTACAGGGGCATGATCCTTGCACCATAATTAGCTGCACATTTGTAGTTTAGTTTAGACCTTCAGCCCGCCAACCAGTGATCACCCCGTATACTAGCATTATCCTGCAAACGCTAGGGACAATTTGCGATTTTTACCGAAGCCAATTAACCTACAAAGAGGAAACCGGAGCACCAGGAGAAAAACCACGCAGGTCACAGCGAGAACGTGCAAATCCCGTACAGACAGCACCCCCTAGTCGGGATCGAACCCGGGTGTGTGGTGCTGTAAGGCAGCTACTCTACCGCTGCACCACCGTGAAGTGCCGCCATTAGACCACAATCAGGTAAAGCAAGTACTGAAGGCATGTTGGGTTTTATAGCATGAAACAGCAGGGCTTTGAGCGATGAGTGTACATGTTATGCGTCGGCAGGAACTGCAGATGCTGGTTTACACCAAAAGACAAACATAGGGTGCTGGAGTAACTCAGCTGAACGGACCGCATCTCTGGAGAGTGTGTAGGAAGGAATTGCAGATGCTGGTTTAGACATAAAAACTGGAGTAATTCAGCGGGTCAGGCCGCATCTCTGGAGATAAGGAATGGATGGCGTTTCGGGTCGAGACCCTTGTTCAGTATTTTGTTTCAATAGATTTCACTTTGTTGTCGAAATTTAAAAACAATTAGTTGGAACACAGCCCCGCTTCGGTCTGTCGTGTTTGTCGCTTTGGATGCATGTTTCCTTTTTAGTAACAGATCTCCGGATGGGTGGGGGAGATATCTCGGTCACGCAATTAAAGGATGTTCTTTTCGGAAAGTGATGAGGAGGAATTTCTTTCGTCAGAGGATGGTGAATCTGTGGAATTCTTTGCCACAGAAGGTTCGGGAGGCAAAGTCAGTGGATATATTTAAGGCAGAGATAGATTCTTGATTAGTACGGGTATCAAAGGTTATAGAGAGAAGGCAGGAGAATGGGGTTACTAGGGAGAGATAGATCGCCATGAATGGCAGAGTTGGCTTGATGGAACAAATTACCTAATTCAACTCCCATCACTAATAATCTTCAAAGGTACACAAAATTGCTGGGGAAACTCAGCGGGTGCAGCAGCATCTATGGAGCGAAGGAAATAGGCGACGTTTCGGGCCGAAACCCTTCTTCAGACTGATGGGGGGTGGGGGAAAGAAAGAAGGAAAAGGGGAGGAGGAGGAGGAGCCCGAGGGCGGGCGGATAGGAGGGTGGGAGGAGACAGCTAGAGGGTTAAGGAAGGGGAGGAGACAGCAAGGGCTAGCCAAATTGGGAGAATTCTATGTTAATGCCATAAGGACGCAAGGTCCCCAGACGGAATATGAGGTGCTGTTCCTCCAATTTCCGCTGTTGCTCACTCTGGCAATGGAGGAGATCCAGGACAGAGAGGTCGGATTGGGAATGGGAGGGGGAGTTGAAGTGCTGAGCCACCGGGAGGTCAGGTAGGTTATTGCGGACTGAGCGGAGGTGTTCGGCGAAACGATCGCCCAACCTACGCTTGGTCTCACCGATGTAAATCAGCTGACATCTAGAGCAGCGGATGCAGTAGATGAGGTTGGAGGAGATACAGGTGAACCTTTGTCGCACCTGGAACGACTGCTTGGGACCTTGGATGGAGTCGAGGGGGGAGGTGAAGGGACAGGTGTTGCATTTCTTGCGGTTGCAACGGAAAGTGCCCGGGGAGGGGGTGGTGCGGGAGGGAAGGGAAGAATTGACGAGGGAGTTGCGGAGGGAGCGGTCTTTGCGGAAGGCAGACATGGGGGGAGATGGGAAGATGTGGCGAGTGGTGGGGTCACGTTGGAGGTGGCGGAAATGGGGGAGGATTAGGTGTTGTATTTGCCGGCTGGTGGGGTGAAAGGTGAGGACCAGAGGGACTCTGCCCTTGTTGCGTGTGCGGGGATGGGGAGAGAGAGCAGTGTTACGGGGTATGGATGAGACCCTGGTGTGAGCCTCATCTATGGTGGCGGAGGGGAATCCCCGTTCCCTGAAGAACGAGGACATTTCCGATGCCCTGGTATGAAATGTCTCATCCTGGGAACAGATGCGGCGTAGGCGGAGGAATTGGGAGTAGGGGATGGAGTCTTTACAGGGGGCAGGGTGGGAAGACGTATAGTCCAGATAGCCATGTGAGTCAGTGGGTTTGTAATGTATGTCGGTCAGGAGTCTGTCCCCTGCGATGGAGATGGTGAGGTCAAGGAATGGTAGGGACGTGTCGGAAATCGTCCAGGTGTATTGGAGTGCCGGATGGAAGTTGGTGGTGAAGTGGATGAAGTCAGTCAGTTGTGTGTAGGTGCAGGAGGTGGCGCCAAAGCAGTCGTCAATGTAACGGAGGTAGAGGTCGGGGATGGGGCCCTGGTACGTCTCGAACATGGATTGTTCAACGTACCCGACAAAGAGGCAGGCGTAGCTGGGGCCCATGCGTGTGCCCATAGCTACGCCTTGTGTTTGGAGGAAATGGGAGGAGTCAAATGTAAAGTTGTTGAGGGTGAGGACCAACTCCGCTAAGCGGAGGAGAGTGTCAGTGGCTGGGTATAGGTTGCTCCTCTGGTCGAGGAAGAACCAGAGGGCTCGGAGGCCATCCTGGTGGGGGATGGAGGTGTAGAGTGATAATAATCTTCACCTTGTTTCCCTTCCCTTGTTTGAGGGGTATCTCCAATGGACCCTGCCCCCCAATGTACAGCAGCAGAAGGACCCTCGACAGTGGTCCTCCCCCATGGAGCCTTGGCGTTGGCTGCACCAAACTTCACTGTGACAAAGAGTAGGAGTAAACGGGTCCTTTTCACAATGACAGGCAGTGACGAGTGGGGTACCGCAAGGCTCGGTGCTGGGACCCCAGCTATTTACGATATATATTAATGATTTGGATGAGGGAATTGAATGCAATATCTCCAAGTTTGCGGATGACACGAAGCTGGGGGGCAGTGTTAGCTATGTGGAAGATGCTAGGAGGCTGCAAGGTGACTTGGATAGGTTGGGTGAGTGGACAAATGCATGACAGATGCAATATAATGTGGATAAATGTGAGGTTATCCACTTTGGTGGCAAAAACAGGAAAGTAGACTATTATCTGAATGGTGGCCGATTAGGAAAGGGGGAGATGCAACGAGACCTGGGTGTCATGGTACACCAGTCATTAAAAGTAGGCATGCAGGTGCAGCAGGCAGTGAAGAAGGCGAATGGTATGTTAGCATTCATAGCAAAAGGATTTGAGTATAGGAGCAGGGAGGTTCTACTGCAGTTGTACAGGGTCTTGGTGAGACCACACCTGGAGTATTGCGTACAGTTTTGGTCTCCTAATCTGAGGAAGGACATTCTTGCCATAGAGGGAGTACAGAGAAGGTTCACCAGACTGATTCCTGGGGTGTCAGGGCTTTCATATGAAGAAAGACTGGATAGACTCGGTTTGTACTCGCTAGAATTTAGAAGATTGAGGGGGGATCTTATAGAAACTTACAAAATTCTTAAGGGGTTGGACAGGCTAGATGCAGGAAGATTGTTCCCAATGTTGGGGAAGTCCAGAACAAGGGGGTCACAGTTTAAGGATAAGGGGGAAATCCTTTAGGACCGAGATGAGGAAAACATTTTTCACACAGAGAGTGGTGAATCTCTGGAATTCTCTGCCACAGAAGGTAGTTGAGGCCAGTTCATTGGCTATATTTAAGAGGGAGTTAGATGTGGCCCTTGTGGCTAAAGGGATCAGGGGGTATGGAGAGAAGGCAGGTACGGGATACTGAGTTGGATGATCAGCCATGATCATATCGAATGGCGGTGCAGGCTCGAAGGGCCGAATGGCCTACTCCTGCACCTAATTTCTATGTTTCTGTTTCTATGTGTGTCCCTCAGCACGTATTCCTGCAGTGCGGAGCGGGCCAGTCGGCAACATTCTCCAACGGATGTCTGTCTGAAATTTCTCTCCTGAAATGAAGGAATTTTCAAGGTGGGAATGTGGGACCAGATGGATTATTATTTTACTCAGAGCTAGTAGGGACTCAATGGGCAGAATAACACTCATCCACACAAAAATCATACTGTGATTCTCAGTGGAATAGTTATCATCCCTCTACATAAAGACTGGGTTCGATCCCGACCATGGGTTCCATCTGTATGGAGTTTGTACGTTCTCCCCGTGACCCGCGTGAGTTTTCTCTGAGATCTTCGGTTTCCTCCCACACTCCAAAGATGTATAGGTTTCAGGACCTTACAAAGCTTTTCAAAAAGGGGGGTGGCATGATAGAATTACAAAAAAATTATGTGAAATAATGTGCACGCAGCGCACATCATGAGCGGGAAGCTCAAAGTCACTTGTGGCTGGGGTCCAGGGCCCGCTTAAGGGGCCTGGAAGCTCTGGGGTTTTAGATGTTCTCTGGTGCATTCTGAGCCTTATTTTGGAGAAATTTTTGCACCAAATTTATGACCAACATTTCAGAAATAATTTTGGTTGAGTCAAGAGTAATGAGTGGGTGGAATGGGATGATTGGGGTCATTGTTATATACATTTTTTTAAATCAAGAATTGAAGTTGTCCTTGTTTTAATAATTAAGTTGTACTGTTGTGAAATGTTATGTAAACTGTTATAAAGGAGCATGCAAAAAGTGCAAATAAAATACTATAAATTTTTGCAGTAAAGAAAACCTTTTTTTAGAAAATGTTTTGTGTGTTGATTTGATTGTCTATTACTGTTCGACTGTGTTAGTGTGTGCAGTGCACCTTTAATGGTCCTCCTGTCCTAACAACTTCACATCACATCAATTTCAACATGGAATAGTGATGTGAATACAACACTTTGTTCGACTTCAATTTCCATCATGAAAATTGAAGTCTTACTAAATGGTGCATTTACATTACTATGATCACTTTCAAACTAACCTATTTTACTGTCATACTATTATAACTAGAGCCAGGATTTTGCCATAAATGCCATGTGCCTTTTCATGCCTTTTTTGATGATTTCACCAGGATAATGCCTTTATTCACGATTGAGTGTCTAAAACAGCCTTTTCTTGCCGTTTTGCTAAAAGGTCGTGCTATTTTCGCCAGTGCACTGTGATTACAATGACGTTTTCTATGTTAATGTGTTAATATTATGGACACCGCTCATCTTGAGGAAATGCGATTCCTCCTAATGGATAAATCAGACCAATTCATAACGAGTTGGTCTCCATTCGTCGTTTTTTTGGAATCATATGGTGCAACACAATTGTAAAAAATAACTGTTTCAGGACTGGACGAGGGTTGGTCAAGATTATAAATAATGATCTCCTTTTCTTTTTTATTTTATTTTCTTTTCTCTATTTTCTCTCTCAACTTTCTTCATTTACTCGTTTTCTTTTTTCACACACTATATATTTCACATCTTTCTATCCTTTACTATCTAACTTCTGTTTCTTATTCTAATCTTTTTTCAATGTAACAAAAAAAAAAAAGAAGTTGTACATAAAATGTATTATGAAAATATATATTAGGCACTTTGGTGCCATATGACTGTACCTCTAATAAAATAAAATATTTAAAAAATAATTAAAAAATGTGTTAATATTAATGTTATGATATAATATAACATAGTATAACTTACAAGAAAATTTCCACCACTGGGGCGAAACTGGGGGCGCCACCATTCGTGCCGCTGCCCGCTGGTTCAGTCTTCTCCAAGATCTTTTTAATGCTCGAAAAATCGAAGGTAGACAAAAAATGCTGGAGAAACTCAGCAGGTGAGGCAGCATTTATGGAAAGAAGGAATAGGCAACGTTTCGAGTCAAGACCCTCCTTCAGACTGATATGGGGGCGGAAAAAAAAGGAAGAGGTGGAGACAGTAAAACTAGAAGGAGAGCTGGGAAGGGGGAGGAGGAGGAGAGAGAAGACAAGGGTTATCTAAAATTAGAGAAGTCAATGTTGATACCCCTCGGGTGTAGACGACCTAAGCAAAATACACAAGCTTGTCTCCTCACTACATTTACTGCTGGCTCCAGTCGCAAATCTGAGTTTTCAAGTGATCTGTGCAAGGCATTCATTGATTTGATTAGATTAGATTAGATTAGATTAGATTAGATTAGATTCCTTTATTGTCATTCAGACCTTTCGGTCTGAACGAAATTATGTTGCCTGCAGTCATACACAGAACCAATAAAAACAAAACATACAATAAACACAAATTAAACATCCACCACAGTGAGTTCACCAAGCACATCCTCACAGTGATGGAGACAAAGTCTTAGTCTCCGTCTCTTACCTCCTTGTTCTCCCTCTGCGCTGAGGCGATCGATCCAGGTCGGAGATGCCCCCCTCCTGTCCAGCGGACCTCCGTGGTGATGTCGCCGCCGCCGAAAGCCGGAACGCCGTCTCCGTTCCAAGACGGCCCGCCCCAGCTCCAGGCTGCCGCCCCAGCTCCGGGTCCTGCAGTCTCCGTTCCGGGCCGCCGGCCCAGCTCCGGGTCCCGCAGTCTCCGCTCCGGGCCGCTGCCCCTGCTCTGGGTCCCGCAGTCTCAGCTCCGAGCCCCGCTGCATCAGCTCCAGGCCGCCGCCGAAAGCCAGAATGCCGCACCAGCAAGTCGGGCCACCGCTGCCTTAGCCCAGAAGACGGCCAGCCTCTAGTTGGTGAGTCCTGGCTGGCTCTGCCTCCGGAGCCTCGGGGTCAGTCGCAGGCTGGAGGCCGCCAGCTCTGCCATTAGGCCTCAGCGCAGACGGAGGCAGAGAAGGGGGATACGACACGAAAAAGTCGCATTCCCCCGAAGGAAGAGACAGAGAACATGTTTCACCCCCCCCCCCCCCCAACACAACCCAATGTCAGGTCTCGCGTTTGATCTAGTTTCTGTTTCTTATTGGTTTTTAGTATTAGAGTTTGCATTCTTGTTTTATTTTGGTGCCTCACATCTCCTCTTGTTTCAGGTCCCATTTCCTGTCAGGTCGTTTACCCTCATGTGATTGTTGGCCACGCCCTGATGTGTTTCACCTGTGTCTCGTTATCCCCTGCTAGTCTGTATTTAAGCCTTTTGTGTTTTAGTTCCCATTGCCAGTTCGTTGTGTATGCTACTTGGTATCACCGCGTTCCAGCTCTCGAAATCTTGTGACCTTGTGATCTCGACCTTTGCCTGTATTTTCGACCACTGGTTCTTGCCTGCTCCTATATGGTACTGTTGCCTCTGTTTTGCCTACCTGTGTACTGACTTGGACCGATTAAACGCCGAAGACTGATCTGCCCTGTGTCTGAGCCTGCATTTGTGTCCTCCTCCTCGTTCAGTTCTGACATTACGAACTGGCCAACAATGGACTCAGCGGGCTCTGATCCTTTTCGTGCAGCGCTCCAGAAGCAAGAGGAGCGCATCTCGCATTACGAGGGTCAACTCTCCTCGATCGTCGCCGGGTTCCGGGATCTCGGTGAGCGTCAGCAGGGGTTCCAGGCAGACATCGGTTCACAGGTGAACACTTTAAGTTTCCGGTTTGAAGACCTGGTTACTCGGCTGAATTCTTTGTTTCCTGCTGCGGCTCCCGTGCCTGCCGAGTCTGTTTCCTTGTCTGTGTCTCCAGGAGCTCCGATGGCCGCGGCTGCTGCAGCATCTCCATTCGTCCACCTGGCAAGACCGGAACACTTTTCGGGGGAATCGGAGAAATGTAGACTTTTTTGATTCAGTGTGGACTGCATTTCGAACTTCAAGCGGCTTCCTTTTCATCAGAACGCTCAAGGGTAGCCTTTATCATCACGCACCTGTCGGGTAGGGCGGAGGCTTGTGCCACGGCGGAGTGGTCTCGGAATTCTCCTGTTTGCCAGACATCGGTCCTGTTCATGGAAGCTCTGTCCCGCACGTTTGATCACTCCAATCCTAGCCAAGAGGCTTCACAGAACCTGGTCTCCATAAAACAAGGTAATCACTCTGTTATGGATTTTGCTATTGACTTTCGAACTGTTGCTGCTAAGGGTGGATGGAATGAGGCTGCTTTGTTGGATGCTTTTCGCAATGGATTGTCTGAAGCTATCAAAGATCAATTGGCTCCTCTAACCCTGCCTTCCGACGTCGAGTCTATGATTTCCCTGGCTATCCAAATTGACGCTAGGCTCAGAGAAAGAGATCGAGAGAGGAGATCGGCTGCAGTTCGGTCCTCCTCCCAGCAGTGGCGGCAGCGTCGCCCTTCACCTTCCAGTCGGGACTTCTTCCCTCTCGGCCGGTCCAGTCAGCCTACAGCGCCACCTGCATCTTCGGAGGAGCCCATGCAGGTGGGACGAGCCAAACTCAGTCCGGAGGAACGGCAGCGCCACCTAAGGGAAATGAGGTGTTTTTACTGTGGTGAACTGGGACATTTGTTGAACAGCTGTTCAGTAAAAGACAAAGCTCACCAATGAAAGAGAGGACATTGGTGAGTTGTACCACTCCTATGAGCCGTTCCTCTCGTCCATTGTCGACGGTACAATTGTTGGTGCATTCCCAGTGGCACTCCCTGCAGGCTTTGGTTGATTCTGGGGCAGATGAGAACCTCATGGACATTCGCTTGGCTGATGAATTGAAGCTGGAACGTGAACAGCTTCAAGATCCTATGGAGGCTAGTGCACTGGATGGGCGCCTACTGTACAGGGTAATTCACCGAACTCAACCTGTTCAACACATCGTGGCAGGTAATCACCTTGAGACCATCAGTTTTCATCTCCTCGACTGTCCTCTTCATCCTCTGGTTTTGGGGCTCCCTTGGCTGTCTTACCATAATCCTCACATGAACTGGGGTACTGGGGAAGTAATTTCTTGGGGGAATAACTGTAAACTCATCTATCTGCATGATTCTTCTCCTGAGTCTATGAAGGATCCGTCAAGGAGCAGTTTGCTGGGATCTTCCAGGACCACCCTCCGGCAGCCTCCCCGTTCAAGGGAGGAGGATTTTCCAGATCTCACCAAGGTTCCCTCATATTATCTAGACCTAAAGGAGGTGTTCAACAAGGCCAAGGCCACATCTCTTCCGCCGCATAGACCGTACGACTGCTGCATCGACCTTCTGCCAGGTACAGCGCCTCCTAAGGGCCATCTCTACTCCTTGTCTTCACCTGAGCGGCTCGCCATGGAAAAGTACATTGACGATGCCCTTGCTGCTGGGATCATCAGACCTTCTTCTTCACCTGCAGGAGCTGGATTCTTCTTTGTGGATAAGAAGGATGGAACACTTCGGCCCTGCATTGACTACAGAGGACTCAATGACATTACTGTTAAGAACAGATACCCTCTTCCTCTTATCTCCTCTGCATTTGAACTGTTAAAAGACGCTGCAGTATTCACTAAGTTAGATCTTAGAAATGCGTATCATCTGGTGAGGATAAGGGACGGGGATGAATGGAAAACTGCGTTTAACACACCCAGTGGTCATTATGAATATCTGGTCATGCCGTTTGGTCTTGCTAATGCTCCAGCAGTTTTTCAAGGCATGGTTAATGATGTATTACGGGACATGCTGAACCGATTTGTGTTTGTGTACCTTGATGACATTTTGATTTTTTCTCCAGACGAGACTTCCCATGTGCAGCATGTACACCAGGTGCTAGAACGTTTGCTCCTGAATGATCTGTTTGTGAAAGCTGAGAAATGTGAATTTCATGTTAACACTGTTCAATTCCTTGGTTATGTTGTATCACCTGCTGGTATACAGATGGACCCGAGCAAGGTCAGTGCTGTGGCCACCTGGCCTACACCCTCGAGTCGTAAGCGACTTCAGGGGTTCCTTGGGTTTGCTAATTTTTATAGGAAGTTTATCCGGAACTTTAGTGTCACTGCTGCACCACTCCATGCTCTTACCTCACCCCACGTGCCTTTCTCTTGGTCCTCTCAAGCAGAAACTGCATTTATGAGACTCAAGAGGAGCTTCTCCTCAGCCCCCATCCTCGTTCACCCTGACCCGTCACTCCAGTTCGTGGTTGAGGTGGACGCCTCGGGTGTGGGCATAGGGGCCGTACTCTCACAGAAATCCCCCACAGATGGTCGATTACATCCCTGCGCTTTCCTCTCAAAGAAGTTTTCTCCTGCTGAGAGAAATTACGATGTGGGTAACCGTGAACTGTTAGCGGTTAAAACAGCCTTGGAGGAATGGAGACATTGGTTGGAGGGTACCAAGCAGCCGTTTCTAGTTTGGACAGACCACAAAAACCTGGAATACATCAAGTCAGCCAAACGCCTCAACTCGCGCCAAGCAAGGTGGGCTCTCTTCTTTAATCGATTTGATTTTGTACTGTCTTACCGCCCTGGTGCCAAGAATGGCAAACCTGATGCTCTCTCCAGACAGTTTGATCCTGACCCATCCCCTAAGGTTTCAACTCCCATTCTGCCTGCTTCCTGTTTTGTTGGGGCGGTTACTTGGGAGATTGAGAAGAGAGTTTCCGAGGCAACTGCTGGTGTTCAGTCTCCGCTAGGGTGTCCTTCTAATCGTCTGTTTGTTCCCGAGTCTCTTCGTTCACAGGTGATTCAGTGGGCTCATACGTCTCGGATCTCCTGTCATCCCGGTGTCCGCCGAACCCTGTTTGTGGCCAAACAGCGGTTTTGGTGGCCTTCCATGGAGAGGGGGATTAAGGAGTACGTCGCCGCCTGCAGTATTTGTGCTCAGAACAAGACCTCCCGTCGGGCCGCCTTTGGCCTCCTGAATCCGCTGCCTGTCCCCTCACGCCCCTGGTCAGACATCTCCATGGACTTTGTCACGGGCTTGCCCTCTTCTGAAGGTAACACCTCAGTCATGACTGTAGTGGACAGATTTTCTAAGATGGTCCATTTCATTGCGTTGCACAAGCTTCCCTCCGCCAAGAAGACGGCAGAGGTCATGCTGTCTCATGTTTTTCGCATTCATGGATTTCCCAGAGACATTGTGTCTGACCGGGGGCCTCAGTTCGTGTCCAGGTTTTGGAAGGAGTTTTGTTCTCTGTTGGACGCCACCGTCAGCCTTACATCTGGTTATCACCCGGAATCCAATGGACAGACTGAACGCCTTAACCAGGAATTGGAGACAGGACTGCGGTGCTTGGTGGCACAGAACCCTTCAACTTGGAGCAAACACCTTATTTGGGTGGAGTATGCACACAACACACTTCCTTGCTCATCCTCTGGTCTCTCTCCATTCCAGTGTGCCTATGGTTATCAACCGCCATTGTTCCCTGCTGTGGAGAAGGAGTCCAGTGTGCCCTCCGCTCAGGCTCTCGTCCGTCGCTGTCGCAAGGTTTGGAATGGGGCTCGTCAGATGCTGTTGCGCAGTTCTGCGCGTTACAAGAGGATGGCTGACCGTGGAAGAACGCCGGCTCCAGTATACTCGCCTGGTCAAAGGGTGTGGCTCTCCACTCGAGACTTACCGCTGAGGGTGGAATCCCGGAAGCTGGCTCCTCGTTTTGTTGGTCCTTTCCCCATATCGAAGGTCATCAATCCTGTGGCGGTTCGTCTCAAACTCCCCCGTGCCATGAGGGTCCACCCTACTTTCCATGTCTCCCGTCTGAAGCTATTTAAGGAGAGTCCTCTGGTCCCTGCCTCCACACCCCCTCCGCCCCCCCGGTTCCTTGATGGGGGTCCAGTGTTTACGGTCAGCCGGTTGCTGGGGATGCGCCGGCGTGGTCGTGGTTGTCAGTATCTTGTGGATTGGGAGGGGTATGGACCTGAGGAGCGGTCTTGGGTGCCAGCTCGCAACATATGCGACCCGGAACTTATCAGGGACTATCGGCGCCAACATCCTGAAGATCCTGGGCCGTCAGGAGCCGGCCGTGGAGGGGGGGGTACTGTCAGGTCTCGCGTTTGATCTAGTTTCTGTTTCTTATTGGTTTTTAGTATTAGAGTTTGCATTCTTGTTTTATTTTGGTGTCTCACATCTCCTCTTGTTTCAGGTCCCATTTCCTGTCAGGTCGTTTACCCTCATGTGATTGTTGGCCACGCCCTGATGTGTTTCACCTGTGTCTCGTTATCCCCTGCTAGTCTGTATTTAAGCCTTTTGTGTTTTAGTTCCCATTGCCAGTTCGTGGTGTATGCTACTTGGTATCACCTCGTTCCAGCTCTCGAAATCTTGTGACCTTGTGATCTCGACCTTTGCCTGTATTTTCTACCACTGGTTCTTGCCTGCTCCTATATGGTACTGTTGCCTCTGTTTTGCCTACCTGTGTACTGACTTGGACCGATTAAACGCCGAAGACTGATCTGCCCTGTGTCTGAGCCTGCATTTGTGTCCTCCTCCTCGTTCAGTTCTGACACCCAACAAACTAAAACTTAACCAAAACAAGACAAAAAAAAAATATTGAAAAAAGTAAAGACAGACGGACTGCAGGCGAGCCCCAGCTGTTAACAGCGCCACCACTTCCGGATGCTGGAATTCCACTGTGGAAATTGGAAAACAAATCTCTCAGAGGTTTTTTAGGAAATACACAGGAGAACATATACCAAGCGAGTCATCATTACGGAAAAATTATGTTGACAGCAACTTCAACATTGCTGTGCAGAAAATTAGAGATGAAGCATGCAACAAAATATGGATCTCAATAGGCGAGACAACCGATGCTGTGGGGAGATATGTTGCCAATGTGGTCATCGGTACACTGGAGGCAGGTCAACCATCAAAGGAGTATTTGTTGACATCAGAAGTATTGGAGATGTCAAACAGCTGTTGTTTACATCTTCACTTGCTGTACTTTGGCCAGAAGGTATAACACACGAGAATGTTCTTCTGTTTGTGACTTAAAGTTTTATTCCCAAATATGTTGCATTTGACATGCTTAGCTCAAGGACTTCATGGAATTGCCAAGCACATACGTAGCTTGTTTCCAAATGTTGATCGCCTAGTTTCCAATGTCAAGAAAATCTTCCTCAACGCACTGTCACGTGTGCAGTTGTTCAAGGAAATGGCACCCGAGATTCCGCCACCTCCTCAGACCGTTTTGACTAGGGGGGTACATGGCTCTCTGTTGTACTCTACTATGCTGCAAATTTTGAAAAGATAAAAGAAATCGTCAACACTTTTGAAGAAGAATCTGCTGCAGTCAGTGAAATCATGCAGAAAAACTCCCTTCACCTTGTTTTTATTACTTCCAATTTTGCAAACTTCCCACAAGCTATCACTTCCCTTGAGAAATGTAGCGAAACATTAGTGAATAACTTACAGGTTTTCAACAAATTAACTGACGATATTCATAAAGTTCCTGGTGATGTAGATAAAGACATACAAGGAAAATGTGAGAGAGTGATTTTAGCTAACAAAGATCTTGAAGAAATAGAAAACGTAGCTTAAGTTGTCAAAGGTAGTTGTAATGCCACAAGATATCGACATGAATAGTAAGATTAAACGAGCTTACCAGTTTGAAGTTTGATCTGTATTTTATGAGGAGTTACGATGAGGGATTACGTGAGAACCCGTCCAGCACGCATGCGCGACATACTTCAAAGCAGCGGTGTGGAATCACAGAAAACACAATACTTGAAATAAACATAGTAAAGAAAAGGAGAACTAAAATACCAGATGATCTCTATAATTGAGGGTGGGAGCGGAGGGCATGTAATCCCTCATCGTAACTCCTCATAAAATACAGATCAAACTTCAAACTGGTAAGTTCTCGTTAATCTTACTATTTTACTTCGGAGTCACGTGAGTGACTATGTGAAGATTTTAAAGCTCTGATTTCAAACCGTGTAACAGTTCATACTTCACTCGCTGCCGGTCATTCGAGGGAGGAAGTATATTATCATAATTAACCATGAATCTGTTTGTGAAACAAAAGATGGTGTTATTAACAATGACAAGACAAAAAATGCTCCCCCGGGCTTAAATTAGATATTTGCAGATTCTAATACTATTTCTGCAAACGATACAGGTTCTGCCAGCGGCGTGTTACAAAAGTTTGGAACATATACTCCCTAGACCACCCCGCTGTAGCCAGGATGTGGTCCATAGGCACGTCCATCCTCTTAGTCTCTAGAATAAGATTTATACACGTTAGTATTTACTCCAGCAACTCCCAGTACCTGCTTGGGCCACTTGAGATAGTTTGGCTCGTCACGCAACCATGAGGTTTCTTGTGGCTGACCCATAAGGCTTTTTTCTCTCCCTCGGGTATTTCTTATTGTGTCGATGTAGTTCACTAAGTGGGTCATGACACATAATCGTGGTTCAGGTGGGTATGCCCGGAATTCCATGACTGGACCTGATGTTTCTGGTTTGCTCTGTTTGGCCAGTCCCTGAATGATAAATGTGACACTGTTTGGTGTTATAACCATGTTGTCCAATCGTAGTAGATGGAAGAACTGGCTCTTTGTGCTGAGACAAGGCCATCAGCATGTCCATCTTCAGGGTAGGCTGTTCCAGGGTGAGGGACCTGGCTGGTGATCATCCCCTGAGGTACATCAGGACCTCACTGACATCCCAAATTTGGGGGTACCTAGGTCTGGGGAATTAGCGTTGAATATGCCTCTCCTGAATTTGATCACCAATGGGTGGTACCCTATGCCCTGTTGTCGTGGTGCCTGAGTTGAGTAGGCTAACAGAGTACTTCTGGCTATATTGATGGTGCAGTAGCCGAGTCCTTCATTGTGGTGAAGACTGCCAGGAACTCCAGTACAGGTTTTGTTGTAGTTGAATATGTAGTTCCTGTGTTTGAACAGTTTCTTCCCACTTCTTGATGTTTGCCAGGTATGTTCCCTAGTGGATATGCAATGGGATGCTGTCATCATGTTGATAGTGCTGTCTGATAATCCAGGCCCAGCAGTGGTCTTCCCAATTCTGCAATCCAGGCCCAGCAGTGTTTTTTTTTTTTTCTCAATCTGCAACCCAGTAGTTTATCATGGCATGGATGGTTTATGCCTGAACTGGGTGGGCTGATAAGTCTGGGCTATTGGGAAATCATTAGGGCTTTAATGACCATGTCGAGGACCACTGGGAACCATGACTGGGTTTAGTCGGGTACTATCAAAAATACCTAAAAGTCCATCTGTATTTTGCGTAGTACCCGACTGATGAGGCCGTAGTACCTACTGATGAGGTAGAAAAAGGTAGAAAAAAGGGGAGAACATAGAGATTAGATCCCCCCCACCCCCCCTCAATTCACTGGAATGTATCCATTGCCGTTGCATTAACATAGAAACATAGAAAATAGGTGCAGGAGTAGGCCATTCGGCCCTTCGAGCCATTCGATATGATCATGGCTGATCATCCAACTCAGTATCCCATCCCTGCCTTCTCTCCATACCCCCTGATCCCTTTAGCCACCAGGGCCACATCTAACTCCTCCTTAAATATAGCCAATGAACTGGCCTCGACTACCTTCTGTGGCAGAGAATTCCACAGATTCACCGCTCTCTGTGTAAAAAATGATTTTCTCATCTCAGTCCTAAAAGACTTCCCTCTTATCCTTAAACTGAGACCCCTAGTTCTGGACTTCCCCAACATCGGGAATAATCTTCCTGCATCTAGCCTGTCCAACCCCTTAAGAATTTTGTAAATTTCTATAAGATCCGCCCTCAATCTTCTAAATTCTAGCGAGTACAAGCCGAGTCTATCCAGTCTTTCTTCATATGAAAGTCCTGCCATCCCAGGAATCAGTCTGGTGAACCTTCTCTGTACTCCCTCTATGGCAAGAATGTCTTTCCTCAGATTAGGAGACCAAAACTGTACGCAATACTCCAGGTGTGGTCTCACCAAGACCCTGTACAACTGCAGTAGAACCTCCCTGCTCTTATACTCAAATCCTTTTGCTATGAACATGACAGAGTACTTCTGGCTATATTGATTGTTTATTGTTAAGTTTGGTTTCACGCGATATACATTGGTACGTGGCGATTCAATTGGAATACAAGGAAATCGATATCTGGTGTCCATATTGCTTTGTAATTTCAGCAAATATTTTTGGTTTTAATGTCCGTTTACAGTATTTAGCTCACCTGATAGGTAAGTTGCTGATAGTCAAATATGTTTGACGACATACGGCTACCAATTGTTAAATAAATTGTCACATAATATCGATTTTATTCCGCCCAAGTGGTTTGTTATATGCCACCACTGTGATGTTGTTAATTTATAAACGAACATGCAAAATGGTGCACTACTGAACAATATGCTTTTACCAATAGAACATACTCAATATTTCTAACTAGGTTTTATGCCCAGTGTCTATAGTGACGACGACTCCAGATTAGTCCATTTGCCACCATGTTCTAGGTATGGGATATTTTGTTTGAACACTAGCATCTTAGCTCATTGGAAAGGTTCAATGTTAAGTAGCTGGTAATGCTGCTATTAATTCTCAATTACTCTTGCCACTTAGTTGATTGTTGGTTAAATGTTACCATAAATTGATTGCAGGTTGTGCCATACACTGACTCTCTTACGGCAAGTTATAGATAAGTGGATAAAATTAATTGAATACCAGATAGTCAATGTTGTGGTGTCAACGTAGATATCTGGATAATATTACAGAGCCCAGGCTAAATAAGTTTAGTAGCTAATGCTGCTGATATAGCTATTTCCATGGAAAGTCTGTTGTTAATGTTATAGAGACATGCCATGACGATATGTTCCTTAATAGTGTCAGGGCTGGTTTGAATATCTGGAATAGCTTTGGCTCACATTAGCCAAGTCAATAATTATACTGCCATAGTTACCCCATCCAGGAAAATTGTGGTATCTCCGAAAACTTATATGAATGGGTACTGAATAGTATGCATCTTTAAAGTCGATGTCTACCATAAAGTATCCGTGGAATTCACGGTAGCAGTTACAAAT
This sequence comes from Amblyraja radiata, assembly GCF_010909765.2. Lineage (NCBI taxonomy): Eukaryota > Metazoa > Chordata > Chondrichthyes > Rajiformes > Rajidae > Amblyraja > Amblyraja radiata. Next base: position 287,481 of record NW_022630134.1, on the reverse strand, counting down.
TCCATAAAGTGGGTATACCTGGTGAAATACTCAAGTGGTTAATCAATGATGGTGTGACATTCACCATCTTTGGGTTTTTTGGTACCAAAGGTTCATATTAGACTTATTTATTACCCCTGGTATATCTTTTCCAGTAGCTAGACCCTCATGTTTTTATTAGTGGGAGGGTAGACCCCTAGTGGGAGGGTAGACCCCTTTGGGGTGCATGCTGAACTGGTGGCAAGATTTTAATTCTATTTTCCCCTTGAATACTTTTTGGTATATAACGACCAAGTGTGATAGTTTCCAAACCAGGTGTGATTTTCCCCCCCCCCCCCCCGTTAGTACAAACCCTTCACCTTTATGTGATGGTAGGAACCATACTTATCTGTCTTCACTGTTGTTTGGTGGTGTGTTCATTTCTTCGGTTTCTGGTTCCTTGTCTGTAGGGATGGTGTTGTTGGGGGGTGGAGCATTTTCCATGGGGCCCGCTCTGGGCCCTGGCCTAAAAAGGCTTACGGGGATTGGCATGCAGGCCCCGAGCTTTCACCAGTACCATTAAGTTGACGCCTACTGGTGGACGCGTAGAGGTACTGCTGTCTGGTTTAGTGTGGTGCTCATTCCAGGCCCTGCCCTCTTGAGCCGAATATTTTGGACACTTTGTCCAGTTTTTTAGGCTTGGTTTGGTAACTTGTCAGATAGCAGGATCTGTGGTTGTGAGGTCGGCGTTCTCACAGATCTTATAGGTTGAGGGCAGGTTTTATGACTTACTTTGAGAAGTTGCGGAGCATACTGTGAACAGTAGGGTCAGGTGTTTTGCCATACCACCCTGCCCTTCTGGAATGAGCATGTGAACATGATAGCCGACGTCAGGGTATCAAATGCAATTTAAGATATTTGGGTTTTTAAATGCCCTGCTCAATGTACCCCCCAATAATGGTGGGCACTTTGAGTAAATGCAATTTAGGGGAGGCGTGATGAAATCCAACGCCTCATGACTACCTGTCTTGGAGAGGTTTCTATTTTTTTTTGTTGAAAAAACAGGTAGTAGGCTGGCCGTCAGTTTAGACTGAAAAGGTCATCTCGCTCGTGGTGAGGCCACGTAGCGGCCACACCCAGCAGCTCTACCTGATCCTGTACCTCAAGCATACTCCCGATGTTGTTCAGCCAGTGACCCCTCTTCTTGACCAGCCCAGCCCTGGTCGCCATCAATCCCTCGATAAAAGAGATGACCAGTGCTGTTAGCACTGGAGCGGGAATGTTATGCTCCCTTGGTGAGCTTGCCCCTGCTCCCAAGGCAAGTCTCGCTGGAGTGTTTGGCTCCATGACCTTACTCTAGGCTTGGAGAGCGGACACTTACTCTCTCTCGGGCGGTTCCATCTTCTGTGTCTGTCTCCAGCCCGAGGTTTGGTTGCTGACTTTGCTCTAGAGGCTGCCTGCCGTTTTCAGGCGGCATCTGCGGTTCTCGGGCGGCGAGTCTCCTTGTCGGGAGTATGAAGGGGTTACCGGCCGGTTTTTGAATTTCCCTCCAGTCCGCTGCTGTTGGTCAGACAGCTGTTAGCGGACTGGGCATCGGCTCAGTACCCCACTGTGGTCCGCAGCTTGTGCAGTCCAGGTGTCGCCTCTCCCCCCTCCACTGACGGAATGCTCCTTCCCTGGAATCGAACGGGGGTCGCTTCCCTCTGCTGCTTTGCTCTCTCTGGTTTCCCCAGGAGCAAAGTTGCGAGTTTAACCTGTAGGTAAGTACTTACCTAACGGTCCGTTCCTTCAGGCTTGTAGCGGGAGTGCCTGTACTCCCGTTCGTCGCTGTTGCATCTGCGTGAACGCTCATGTCGCGCATGCTTGCTGGACGGGTTCTTCACGTAGTCACTCACGTGACTCCGAAGTAAAATATAGAGTCGGTAGCTTGTTTCGGGTATGCACCAGTGACCTGAGCTGAGGTAAAAATAAGTTTTTCACAACTGAAGCATATTCTGTCTGACAGATGGCATAGTTTAACACCAGATTATTTGAAAAAAATGCGAGTAATTATGTGCAACTAGGCAACTTTGGTCATTTAATGTCGTATACCTTTTATATCTATATTACCAAAACTCTGTTCTTGACCGGTTTTGGCGATCTGTGCTGCGATTTCCGAGAGAACGTCGCCACCTACGGCTGTCATTTTTGGCCACCTCGCTCAGAGCCCCCCTCCGCCGCATGTGTGCCGAGGATTTTTCCCGTCGATGAAATATGACAGATATTAATGTTTTTACAAAATTCCCCATTCTCTCTGCTGCCCCTGCTGGAGGGAGGGGGAGGGACTATAAAACCAGGAAGTGGTGTGCTTCAATCAGTCCCTGCAAGTGGTGTGCCTGAATGAGTCTCTGCAAATGGTGTGCCTCAATCAGTCTCTGCAAGTGGTGTGCCTCAGAGCTCTGAATGACACGGAACAAATGTCTACAGCACTGTGAGTACCCTTAATTTGGTTTGAAAATGAAAATATGGTGAGTTTGAACCTCTCCCTCTCCCTCCTCCCCTCCTCCTCTCTCTCTCTCTCTCTCTCTCCTTCTCCTTCTCTCTCCCTTCTCCTTCTCTCCCTCTCCCTCTCCCTCTCCCTCTCCCTCTCCCCCTCCCCCCCTCCCCCTCCCTCTCCCCCTCTCCCTCTCCCCCCTCCCCCTCTCCCCCCTCCCCCTCTCCCCCTCCCCTCTCCCCTCCCCCTCTCCCCCCCCCCCCCTCTCCCCCCCCCCCCCTCTCCCCCCCCCCCCCTCTCCCCCCCCCCTCTCCCCCCCCCCCTCTCCTCCCCCCCCCCCTCTCCCCCCCCCCTCTCCCCCCCCCTCTCCCCCCCCCTCTCCCCCCCCCTCTCCCCCCCCCTCTCCCCCCCCTCTCCCCCCCCCCTCTCTCCCCCCCCCTCTCCCCCCCCCCTCTCCCCCCCCCCTCTCCCCCCCCCCCTCTCCCCCCCCCTCATCCCCCCCCCCTCCTCCCCCCCCCCTCTACCCCCACCCCTCTCCACCCCCCCTCCTCCTTCTCCCTCTCCCCCCCCCCTCTCCTTCTCCCTCTCCCCCCCCCTCCCCCCCTCTCCTTCTCTCCCCCTCTCTCCCCTCCCCTCTCTCCGCTTCTCTCTCTCTCCTTCTCTCTCTTCTCTCTCTCTCTGCTCCTTCTCTCCTCCTCTCTCTCTCTCCTTGCATCTCTCTCTCTCCTCTCTCTCTCTCTCTCGCTCCTTCTCGTCTCTCTCTTCGCCTTCTCTCTGACTCTCTCTCCCTCTCTCATCTCTCTCATCCTCTCTCTCCGTGTCACTTCTCTCTCCGTCTCTCTTCCTCTCTCCTCGCTTCGTCTTCCTCTCTCCCTCTCTCTCCTCTCTCTCATCCGCTCTCTTCTCTTCTCTCCCTCTCTCTCCTCTCTCCCTCGCCTCCTCCCTTTCTCTCCTTGCTCTCCTCTCCCACTCTCTCCCTCCTCTCTCCCTCTCTCCTCCCTCTCTCTCCCTCTCTCTCCCTCCCTTCTCCTCTCCTTCTCCTTCTCCTTCTCCTTCTCCCTCTCCTTCTCCCTCTCCTCCCCTCTCCTTCTCCCCTCCTGCTCCCTCGTCCTTCTCCCTCCCCTCCCTCTTCCCCTCTCCTCTCCCTCTCCCTCTCCCTCTCCCTCTCCCCCTCCCCCTATCCCTCTCCTTCTCTCTCTCCCTCTCCTTCTCTCCCTCTCCTTCTCTCCCTCTCCTTCTCTCCCTCTCCTTCTCTCCCTCTCCTTCTCTCCCTCTCTCCTTCTCCCTCTCCTTCTCTCTCCTTCTCCCTCTCCTTCTCCCTCTCCTTCTCCCTCTCCTTCTCCCTCTCCTTCTCCCTCTCCTTCTCCCTCTCCTTCTCCCTCTCCTTCTCCCTCTCCTTCTCCCTCTCCTTCTCCCTCTCCTTCTCCCTCTCCTTCTCCCTCTCCTTCTCCCTCTCCCTCTCCTTCTCCCTCTCCTTCTCCTTCTCTCTCTCCTTCTCCTTCTCTCTCCCTTCTCCTTCTCTCTCCCCTCTCCTTCTCTCTCCCTTCTCCTTCTCTCTCTCCTTCCTCCTTCTCTCTCTCCTTCCTTCTCCTTCCTCCTCCTCCTCTCCTCCTCCTTCTCCTCCTTCTCTCTGCCTTCTCCTTCTCCCTCCTGCTCTCCTTCTCCTTCTCTCCTTCTCTCCTTCTCCTCTCCTTCCTTCTCTCCTTCTCTCCTTCTTTCTCTCCTTCTCTCCTTCCTTCTCTCCTTCCTTCTCTCCTTCCTTCTCTCCCCTCCTTTCTCCTTCTCTCCTTCTCCCGCCGTCTCCTTCTCTCCTCTCTCCTTCTCCCTCTCTCCTTCTCTCTTTCTTTCTCTCCTTCTCTCCTTCTCTCCTTCTTTCTCTCCTTCTCTCATTCTCTCCTTCTCTCCTTCTCCTTCTCTCCTTCTCTCCTTCTCCTTCTCTCCTTCTCTCCTTCTCCTTCTCTCCTTCTCTCCTTCTCCTTCTCTCCTTCTCTCCTTCTCTCCTTCTCTCGTCGTCCTTTCTCCGATCCTTCTCTCCTTCTCTCTCTCCTTCTCTCCTTCTCTCCTTCTCTCTCTCCTTCTCTCCTTCTCTCCTTCTCTCTCTCCTTCTCTCCTTCTCTCCTTCTCTCTCTCCTTCTCTCCTTCTCTCCTTCTCTCTCTCCTTCTCCTTCTCATTCTCCTTCTCTCCTTCTCCTTCTCCTTCTCTCCTTCTCCTTCTCTCTCTCCTTCTCCTTCTCCTTCTCTCCTTCTCCTTCTCTCTCTCCTCTCTCCTTCTCCTTCTCCTCTCTTCTCCTTCTCTCGTCTCCTCTCCTCTCCTTCTCTCCTTCTCCTTCTCTCTCTCCTTCTCCTTCTCCTTCTCTCCTTCTCCTTCTCTCTCTCCTTCTCCTTCTCCTTCTCTCCTTCTCCTTCTCTCTCTCCTTCTCCTTCTCCTTCTCTCCTTCTCCTTCTCCTTCTCTCTCTCCTTCTCCTTCTCCTTCTCTCCTTCTCCTTCTCCTTCTCTTTCTCTCTCCTTCTCTCTCTCCTTCTCCTTCTCTCTCTCCTTCTCCTTCTCCTTCTCTCTCTCCTTCTCCTTCTCTCTCTCCTTCTCCTTCTCCTTCTCCTTCTCTCCTCCTTCTCCTTCTCCTTCTCTCTCTCCTTCTCCTTCTCATCGTCTCCTTCTCCTTCTCTCCTCTCCTTCTCCTTCATCCTTCCTTCTCCTTCTCCTTCTCTCCTTCTCCTTCTCCTCCTTCTCCTTCTCCTTCTCCTTCTCCTTCTCTCCTTCTCCTTCTCCTTCTCCTTCTCTCTCTCCTTCTCCCTCTCCCTCTCCTTCTCCTTCTCCTCCTTCTCCTTCTCCTTCTCTCTCTCCTCCTTCTCCTTCTCCTTCTCTTTCTCTCTCTCCTTCTCTCTCTCTCCTTCTCCTTCTCTCTCTCTTTCTCCTTCTCTCTCTCTGTCTCCTTCTCTCTCTCTTTCTCTTCCCCCCCTCTCCACCCCCCTCTCAGCACTCCCTCTCTCTCCCCCTCACTCTCACCCTCTCTCTCCCCTCCCCTCCTCACCCACCCTCCCTCTTCTCCTCCTCTCCACCCCCCTATCCCTCATGCCCCTCTCTCTGTGTCTCTGTCTCTGCCCCTTCTCTCTCTGCCCTCACTCTCTACAACCCCCCCCCCCCCCCTCTCTAGATGTGACTGCAAGTTTGGGGCTATGTGTCAGTAGATAGGGTGCTTATGGGGTAAAAGGAGCAAATTAATAATATTAATATATCAAAGGGGGTAATTAGCGTGAGTGCGGGGGGAGATAGTTAGTGTGTGTGACACTGCGTGCCGCCACACCCCCCCCCCCCCCCCCCCACAACCGCACGTTGGGGGAACAGACCCAACGGGTCTGCACTTGGTCTAGTTATCATTTAAAATCATATTTTGGTGGTGGAAATAAATGCCTTTTTATGCCAATTTGTCAATAAATGCTTTCTTCGTGCCTTTTTTGTAATTTAATTATGCCGTTTTGTCTGCCTATTTCAGAGTTTTTTAGTGCCTAAACATCCTGGCTCTAATTATAACAAATTCTAGTTCCATGAAGACTCATAAACAAGATCACAAATCACATTTTGAATTCTCAAACACAATGTTATTGTGAATAATTGCAGAGGTGCCAAGTTTCACCGAGCATTTCCGTATTTTGATGGCTGAAAATCAGTATTTTGTTGCGGAAACAGAAACTTTTTTTTTGAAAATCAGTATTTTGCATGCAACTTCATGTATTCTCAAATATCAGTATGGAATACTGAAAATCAGTACTACTGAATTGTGAAAAAAAAGAAATGTGAATATATAATTCTTGATTTTGATTCAATCATATCTCCATAATTATAAACCTCTGATTTTGTGTGTGTGTGTTTGTGTGTGTGTGTGTTCACATCTTCTCAGAAAAACGACGCCCTAACAGTAATTTTTTTACATATTCCGGTAGAGATTTATCCCGTGGACTCCAAAATCATCTTACCTGAAAAATTCACACTTTATTTCTCGAGTTATTAATCAAAATGTTTAAAAACCTGAAAGAACTTAGAAAAAAAACGGCTTGCTTTGGCTGATGGTGATGACGTCACAATGGATCTACTTCCCGTGGCCTGCGCTATGTTCCACACGCTGCGAGTGAGATCACCTCCCCACGACTCCTCCCATGCTTGGGCTCTGGAGCCTGAAGCCTGCAGCCGGTAGACACCAGCCGGGAGCATTCGAGAAACCAGCCCTCCCGTGACGACCACTCCTCCCCTGGGCTCTGGAATGAAGCCGCTGAACACGCAGCCCTTTCATTGACGCACAGCCCACTCCCTGCTCCCTTCCTCCTCTCCCCGCCTCCTTTCCTCCCTCCTCTCCCCCTACTCTCCCTTCCTCCTCTCCCCGGCATCTCTCCTCTCTTCCCCTCCTCCTCCCCTTTCTTCCCCTCCTCTTCTCCCCCCTCCTTCCCCCTGTCCCCCTCTCTCTCTCGCTGCCTCCTTCTTTCTCTCTCTCTCTCTCTGCCCCCTTTCTCTCTCTCTCTCTCTCTCTCGCCCTCTCTTCCTCTCGCTGCCCTCTCTCTCTCTCGCTCTCTCTCTCTGTCTCTCTCTCTGCCCCCTCTCTCTCTCTCTGCCGCTCTCACTGTATCTCTCTGCCCCCGTGTCTCAGCCCTTCTCGTGTGTTTCTGCACCTCTCTCTGTGTGACTCTGCCCCTCTCTCTGTGTCTCTTCCCCCTCTCTCTCTGTGCCTCTGCCCCCTCTCTCTCTACCCCCCTCCATCTCCCTCTCTAGACGTGCCTGTGAGTTGGTGGTAATGCATGAGTGGATATGGCGGGGATGGGGTAAAAGGAGCGAATTAATAATATTAATATAATATCAAGGGGGTGGTTAGTGTGTGGGGGGGGGTGGTTAGTGTGTGTGTGATGCCGCAGGCTGCCCCCAATCTCCCCCCCCCCCCCCCCCCCCCGTGCAAATGCACGTTGAGAGGACGGGTCGGTCTAATAACTATTAAAAGTCTTTTTTTTATGTGTTTGTGTTTATTTGTGTGTTTGTTTGTGTGAGTGTTTGTTTGTGCATAATCACATCTTCTCGAAAAACGATGCACTAACGGTAAACTGTTTACATATTCCGGTAGATATTTTTCCCCTGGAGTCCTAAGGGCCGTATCTGAAAATTTCAAGCTATATTTCTCGAGTTATTAATGAAAATCTTCAAAAATCTGACAAATGTTGAAGCCTGCGCCGTCTTGCTCGCCATGTGAGTGTCGTCACCCCTCTCTCCTACTTTGGATGATGCTCGCTTCCCGCTGCCCAATCCCCACTGCCTGCTCCCCACTGCTCCTCTCCCCCCCACGCCTCTACCCCCCTCCACTCCTCTCCTCTCCCACACTCCTCTCCCCCCTCCACTCCCCCCCTCCACTCTCCCCTTCCTCTCCCTCCCACTCATCTCCCCCCTCCTCTCCTCTCTCTTCCTCTCTCCCCTCCTCTTGCCCCCCTCATCTCACCCCATCATCTCCCCTCCCCTGGCCTCCCTCCTCTCCCCATCCCCTCCTCTCCCCCCCCCCTCCTCAGTCGCCATGCCAGCAGTGCACCAAGAAGCAGCAGCAGGTCGACCCAAGGAGCCGCTCAAGTGGTGGGTTGGAGAAAGCAGATTGCGGTGCTCGCACTCCGATCTCAGCTGCTGCTTCTCCCGAGCCTGCTCGGGCTTGGACAGTTTCTTTGAGCACTGCAGACTCGAACCCGAGATGATCAAGAACCTGGCCTGGGAAAAGTTTGCTGCCGATGCCGCCTTCGCAAGTCTTGCCCTCAAGTTTTGCAGCATGAGCTACCCAGACTCGGAGAGCAAACCGTCCCACAGCAGCAACGAGCCGCACCGGGGGAAGAACAAACCTCTGCCCTGTTGGTCATTGAGCACAATGTCAGGGTCATCCAGTGGCTGCATGGCTGCTAGAGGGCCAAGGAGCCCAAAGGCAAGGCTCCCTCTGTCCTGGTGTAGAATAAAAAAGTATTGCGCCCCAATTTTTTTTTTAACTCTGGATTTTTTTTTACTGTGGAAAAAAAGGTGTGGGCGACGGCACCATCGCAACCCCCCCCCCCCCCCCCCCCCCCCCCTTCGGATGGCCATGGGTATATAGGTTAATTGGCTTGGTATGAATGTAAATTGTCAATAGCGTGTGTAGGGTAGTGTTAGAGGTAGTGAGGTGGGAATCGTGGTCGGCACGGACTCGGTGGGCCGAAGGGCCTGTTTCCACACTATCTCTAAACTAAACCTTTTTGGTCACATCTTCAAAAAGCCGTACGTTGAGTGGATTCATTTTCATATTTTATACCTCTTTCTGTTTCAGATCACTTGATTTTGTTGAGCGTCCACTTCCTGTTTAGTGATGAGCGAGTTCTTGCAACTGGCCACTCTGGGTCGGCCTTTCCAGTTGGGAATGCTGTACGACTGCCGATCAGATGCTCTGATCCCAGGTACTGGAATGTCTTCACACAAATCATGAAGTCACATGAGCCCAGAGTAGGTGAAACGAAAGACATGATAAGGGAATAACATATAGTGCAAGGTAAAGCCAGCAAAGTCCGATCAAGGGTAGTCCAAGGGTCACCAATGAGGTAGATAGTAGTTCAGGACTGCTCTCTGGTTGTGGTAGGATTCTGATATACCTTCCACTCAATGAAATTCAGCTTATGAGGGATTTTGTCAAATGCCCTCTGATATGGGTTGATATGAGGGGTGATCTTATAGAGGTGTGTAAAATCGTGAGAGGAATAGATCGGGTAGATGCACAGAGTCTCTTGCCCAGAGTAGGGGAATCAAGGACAAGAGGGCACAGGTTTAAGATGAAGGGGAAAAGATTTAATAGGAATCTGAGGGGTAACTTTTTCACACAATGGGTGGTGGATGTATGGAACAAGCTGCCAGAGGAGGTAGTTGAGGCTGGGACTATCCCAATGGGTAAGAAACAGTTAAACGGGTACACAGAAAGGCTTGGAGGGGTATGGGCCAAACGCAGACTGGTGGGACTAGTGTCGCTGGGACATGTTTGTTAATGTGCGCAAGTCAGATCTCTTTACATGTTGTATCACTCTATGATACAGTGGTGGTCAATGCAGGACCATATGTTCAGTTGACCAATCTCACAATGGTGACCACAACTTTGTCAGTTATAGTCCAGTTTATGTCATGGATTGAATAATGAGTGGCACGGTGGCGCAGTGGTAGAATTGCTGCCTTGCAGCACAAGGGACCCAGGTTCGATCCTGACTACGGGTGCTGTCGGTACGGAGTTCATACTTTCTACCCGTGACCTACGTGAGTATCTTCGGTTTACTTCACACACTCGAGGGACGTACAGCTTTGTAGGTCAATTGGCTTAGTAAAATTCTAAATTGTTCCTAGTGAGTGACGGATAGTGTTAGTATGCGGGGATCGCTGGATGGCGCGGGCTTGGTGGGCTGAAGGGCCACCATATCTTTCCGCCATATCTCTAAACTAAACATGGATATTTGAAGAATATTTGAAGACGATCCAAATCATCGCCTATCTATGTTCTCCAGAATTGCCCGCTTGTAATTTAGTTGTAGAGATACAGCACAGAAACAGGCCCTTTGGCCCACTGAGTCCGCACCGACTAGTGATCCCTGCACATTAACACTATGCTACACACACTAGGGACAATGTTACATTTATACCAAGAATTAACCTACAAACCTGTACGTCTGGCGTGCGGGAGGAAACCGAAGAACTCGGAGAAAACCCACGCGGTCACGTACAAACTCACATAGACACCCGTAGTCAGGATCGAACCCGGGTCTCTGGCGATGTAAGCGCTGTAAGGCAGCTACTCTAATGCTGTGCCATCATGCCGCACCTAATACTCATTAATCAGTCCAGTGTACTTTCAGCCCAAGCACAGTCTGTATAGAGATTGAATCTACTGAAGGAATATTATTCACTTTGAGTAATTTTAACAACATTAACAGTTTTGATCGCTGATTTATCCTGTAGGCGTCACCTTGTGGGACTTGCAGTCACTGCAGAGCAACCTTGATCGTCGTGACCAGCCCAGCACTGAGTTTCACATCATTGCGTCAGACTCCATGGAGAAGAAAGCCACTGCCCTCAATGTGTCAGGGTCACTGAAAGCGAGTTTCCTGGCTGGGTTAGTAGAGGTGAAAGGGTCGGCAAAATATCTCAGCGACAAGAAGGAATCAAAGCAACAAGCACGAGTTACCCTTCAGTACAAAGCAACAACCAGGTTTGAACAACTGACAATGAGTCACTTAGGAAGACAGAATATTACCTACCCGAGTGTGTTTGATGAGGGCTCAGCCACCCATGTTATTACAGCAGTGCTGTATGGGGCCCAGGCCTTCTTTGTGTTTGATCAAATGGCTTCTTCAGCAGAGAACACACAGAATATTCAGGGCAACATGGAGGCAATGATTAAACGTCTCCCTAAGGTTGCGATCGAGGGAGAGGCCTCCCTAGAAATGACAGAAGAACAGAGCACTCAGGCCGAGAAGTTTAGCTGCACCTTTTACGGGGACTTCTCACTGAAGAACAATCCCACCACCTACCGAGATGCCATCAATATCTACGCAACACTCCCACACCTGCTGGGCCCAGGTGGAGAACATTCAGTGCCCGTCGCAGTCTGGCTCTATCCTCTCAATAAACTGGACACCAAAGCTGCTCAGTTGGTGGGGGAGATCAGGGTGGGACTGGTCAATCGCTGCCAGTGTGTCCTGGAACAGCTCAGTGAGGCCGTGATGAGGTGCAATGACCTGATGAAAGACAGTGTCACAGTTCAGTTTCCTGAGATCGGGGACAGGATCCTTCAATTCCGAGAGATGTGTCTGGAGTACAAACTGGTTTTCCAAGGGACCTTAGCCAGAGTTTTGCCGTCCATTCGGGGCGGCGGGAAGGAGGAAGCGTTGCTGGCGGACATACTGAAGAACAGGGAGCAGTCACCATTTAAACACCAAGCACTGACCACATGGCTGGATGACAAGGAATGGGAGATGATGGTTGTGGGACTTTGCCTCAGGATAATGAAAGACATACTTGTTGTGAAATCAAGGAGAGAGTTGCATGAAGTGTTGATGGGTCCAGTAACAGACTACGTGGTCTGCTTCACATTCACAACACTGCATCAGGAGGATTTCTACCTGACGGAGGCAATCAACTACCTCCAATCTCTGACAGCAGAGAAAATGCAGATGCCACCTCCTGCTGATGGAGCCTGTACAACACAACACAGCGAGCGCTGGTTTCACTCATCGTCCATAACCGAGAAGATGAAGGAACGGTCCAAATTATTCCTGGATTTTGCCACAGCCAACAGTGGGGATGAGAAAGTAAAATTCCTTGTTGGATCCGCACAGGATGACAGTAACGTGGGTGCGTCTATTTACTTCTATGAGGGAGGGATTGTGAGGAGCCGCTGCTTTGAACCCCCGTCTCAGCCTGAGAGACCAACAGCGAGTGGGACAACACACGACAGTGTGACGCTGCAGTTAGAGCCACCCACATGTGGTTCTGATGAGATTGTGGGCTACAAGGTAGAGTATCGAGGTAGCCAGCAGGAGAAATGGACAAAACTAGATACACCTGACACATCCCACTCCTTCACGATATCTGAGTTGGAGCCACACCAGGAATATCACATCCGATACAGAGCCGTGACCAAGGTAGGGTTCAGCAAGGCCAGTGAGATCTACAAGGTCTCCACCCGGCCGACAAGTCCTCCTGTTAAACCGGTCTTCCAGGATCAGTCACCCAGCCCAACACTGTCCGGGGACGGATCAAGTCAGATTGGAGCTGACGTATTTCATTACAGGAATGAATACAAGGAAAAATCTTCAATGGATGCATTGGACGGATCATGGGAGCAGGTCCAGACAAAAGACAGACAATGCTACGATAGTTCAGATGGACCAAAGAGAATTGCCTTGAAACTTCTCGAACAAGCTCAATTAATATCCAGAGGAAACCCTTCCATTTACAAGCTCAACCTAGAAAGGGAGGTGTTTAATCAGTCCAAGCAACTTGTGAAATGCTCCTTAGGAAAGCCCACCACTATGCACAAGATGAAGACAATTATGTTGCTGGGGGCAACTGGGTCAGGAAAGACAACCCTCATCAACGGGATGATCAACTACATCTTGGGCGTGGAGTGGGGGGACAACTTCAGATACCAGTTAATACAGGAGGAGACGGGAAAATCCCAGGCTGAGAGCCAGACCTCCTCCATCACTGCCTACCATCTCCACCACCAGGTAGGGTTTAACATCGACTGCTCTCTGACTATCATCGACACGCCAGGATTCGGGGATACCAGGGGCATCAGCCGGGATCACCAGATCACTGACCACATCCGCGAGTTTTTCGCTTCACCACAGGGCGTTGATCAGATCGACGCGGTCTGTTTCGTCGTCCAAGCCTCCTTGGCTCGCCTGACCCCGACACAGAAATATGTCTTTGATTCCATCCTTTCCATTTTTGGCAAAGATATCGCGGAGAACATTCATATAATGGTGACGTTCGCGGATGGGCAGCGCCCCCCAGTTCTGGAGGCCCTGAAAGCCGCTCAGGTACCCTGCCCCGAAGACAAAATGGGATTGCCAGTACACTTCAAGTTTAACAATTCTGCCATTTATGCCCAGCGTCCGACCTCTGGTGACGAGGGAAGATCTGACGACAGTGGGGAAGAGGATAATGACTTTGACCTGGCGTCGTGGAAGATGGGGACAAACAGTATGAAGAAGTTCTTCACAGCTCTGAGCACGATGCAGGCGAGGAGCCTGTGCCTGACCAGAGAGGTTCTGAATGAACGTAGACAGCTGGAGTCTGTAGTGGCCGGGTTGCAGCCTCTGCTCCAAGCAGGGCTGACCAAATTAGAGGAGATCAAGAAAACCAAACAAGTTCTGAACCAAAACCAGTCCAAACAGGAGAAAAATAAAGACTTTGAGTACGAGGTCGATGTGACTGTTAAAGAAAAGAGGAAACTTGGCAGCGATGCTCCATTAGTAAACAACTGTACGGTTTGTGAACAGAGTTGTCACGACCCCTGTACGTCCGCAGGTTATATTTTGATATACTGGTGTTCATCAATGGATGGGTGGGGAAATTGTAAAGTCTGTCCGGGGAAGTGTGCCTCACGAAAACATCGAAGGGAAAACTACAGGTATGTCTGTGTAACAAAAAAGGAGAAGAGGACGTACAATGAACTGAAGGAAAAGTATGAGAAGGCATACAAAGGTGAGAAGATGGGCCTGCAGAAGATTATGGAGGAACTTGAGCAGGAGTTTGCTGAGGTGGGGAACACAGTTCTGGAGCTGATTCAAGAATTATCCCAGGGCATTAGACGACTTGAAGAAATAGCCCTGAGACCAAACCCCTTGTCCACCCCGGCTTATATTGATCTCCTGATTCAGGCTGAGAAAAACGAGGCAAAGCCAGGCTTCATTGAGCGAATTCAGGCACTGACCGCTGTGAAGAAGGAGGCAGAGGTCAGAGATCAATTCGCTAACAATGAGAAGCTGTTACCAGAGTATTCGAAGGAAGGTGCGGTGGGAGGGAAAAGTACTGGAGAAATGTTAAAGAAAAAAATGTCAAACATGATGAACTGGTTCTCACCCAATTAGTAACAGAGAAACATTCCAGCTGTTTTTAGTGTGTTTCACTCAACCGATACACAAATCCTCATTCTAATTCCTCATCCTTCCCCTCCCCGATCTGCCCATAGCCTTTCACACCGAACCTTCCTTCCTCGAAGCTGCCTTCTTCTCAACATATTCCCATAGGGGCCCCATATCTGAGGAAGGCTTTGCTGGCGTTGGAGAGGGTCCAGAGGAGGTTTACGAGAATGATCCCAGGAATGAATGGGTTAACATATGATGAGCTTTTGACGGCACTGGGCCTGTACTCGCTGTATTTTGGAATGATGAGGGGACACGTCATTGGAACTTATCGAATAGTGAAAGGCCTGAATGTGGAGAGGATGTTTCCACTAGTGGGAGAGTCAAAGACCAGAGGTCATAGCCTCAGAATTAAAGGATGTTCTTTCAAGAAGGAGATGAGGAGGAATTTCTTTCATCAGAGGGTGATGAATCTGTGGAATTCTTTGTCACAGGCGTCTGTGGAGGCCAAGTCAATGGATATTTTTAAGGCAGAGATAGATGGATTCTTGGTTAATATGGGTGTCGGAGGTTATGGGGAGAAGGCACGAGAATGGGGTTGGGAGGGAGAGATAGATCAGCCGTGATTGAATGGTGGAGTAGAAATCTATGCTTTAAAAGTGTCCATTGACTTGCCAATGAATTCCACAGATTCACCATCCTCTGACTAACAACATTACTCCTCGTCTCCTTTCTAAAAGTACGTCTTTATATTCTGAGGTTATGGCCTCTGATCCTAGACTCTCCCACTGGGGGAAACATCCTCTCCACATCCACTCTATCCAGGCCTTTCACTGATTCGGTAAGTTCCAATGAAATCTCCCCGCATCCTGCTAAATTCCAGCGAGTACAGGCCCAGTGCCGTCAAACGCTTATCGTAGGTTAACCCACTCATTCCTGGGATCATTCTCGTAAACCACCTCTGGACCCTCTCCAGCGCCAGCACATTCCTCTTCAGGCATGAGTGTTAGGTATGACGCTATCTGCTAAGGCGATAATTGCTCGCAATAATCCAAATGTGGTCTGACCAGCACCACATAAAGCCTCATCGTTACATCCCTGTTTTTGTATTCTAGTCCTCTAGAAACAAATGCTTCTCCAAACAAATCTCTTCCCTCTGTGCAAGTGTGCAGCAGTCGTGTGCCTCAGCTTTACTTCCCCATATCTTTTCTACGAGTGACGTTAGGTTCAGAGGCCTGGAATTACCTGGTTTATCCCCGCTGCCCTTCTCGAATAAAGGGACCACATTTGCTGTCCTCCTGATTTCTTGCACTTCACTCGTTAAAGTGAACAATAAGAATCTCTGCCAGACTCAAAGCAATCTCCTCCCATAGCAGTCTGGGCTACATCCATCGTAAATCTCCTCCAAGGTATATAATATTTCCTTTTTAATGGTAACATGTTCTAAGGTTCAAGAAATGCAATTTCCTTCCCTTCAGTAAATACAGAGCAGTGGTCACAGTGAGGCCCAGTGCAAATTGGAGGAACAGTACCTCATATTTCACTTGGGTAGCTTATAACAGCGGTATGAATTTTGACTTCTCTAATTTCAAGTAATCCTTGATTACCCTCTCTCTCTATCCCTCCCCCTTCCCAGTTCTCCCACCAGTCTGACCGTCCCCATATCTGTTTGTTTTGTTGGCACCATCTCCTAGCTAACAATGATCTATTCAGTCTGAAGAAACATCACCCATTCCTCGTCTCGAGAGATGCTGCCTGACCTGCTGAGTTACTCCAGCTTTTTGTGTCTATCTTCGGTGTAAACCCGCACCTACAGTTCCTTTCTACACAGGGTAGAGGTATTGATTTCAGACTTCACCTAAACCTGTGGTTCCACATAGAGATGGGTCCCGAATGGGTCCTATCCTTTTACTGGTTACACATAAAATGCTTTGGACCTGTCCTTAATATTGTCTGCCAGTGATACTTTTATGTCCTCTTTGCACTTATAATCAATTTTTAATTACTGCTCTATACCTCTAACACCAGAAGTATTCACACTGGGTGGTACAGTGCCACAGTGGTAGAGTTGCTGCCTCACAGCGCTAGAGACTCGGCTTCGATCCTGACTACGGGTGCTGTCTGTGCGGAGTTTGCACGTTCTCCTCGTGACCTGCAAGGGATTTCTCCAGGATCTCCGGATTCCTCCCACACTCCAAAGACATAGAGGTTTGAAGGTTAATTGGCTGCTATCAATGTAAATTGTCCCTCGTGTGCGTAAGATAGCGTTAGTGTGCGGGGATCGTTGGTCGGCGCGGTCTCGGTGGGCCGAAGGACCTGTTTCCCTGCTGTATCTCAAAATTAAACTAAACTACATCTTGTGGTTTTACATAGAGATTTTTCCCCAATGGGTCTTATCCTTTTACTGGATCAACATAAAATGCTTTGGACCTGTTCTTAATCTTGTCTACCAGTATTACTTTGTATTGCTCTACTTCTAATACAATTTTATCCCCTTTTACTTCTAAATACTTCCCCCTTTTAATTCAATTCAAAATAACTTTTCTCTTCCAAAACCAATAGGTAGCAATGTTACAAACATTTTGAGATTTAAAAAATCAAGTCTGCAATTTATCCCATCAGATAAAGCATAAAAAGAAGTTTAATTTGACACCTAATTCACTTTCATATCTCAAGTATTTAAAAAGTTATGGCCATTTTCATACTCGGAAATTAGCATCTTGTTCCCTATTGATTTTCTATGGACATAACAAAAAAGCTGTGATCTTGGACAGTCAAAAGCCCATAACTTTCTTAAAAAATAAGAGAACTGAATGAAATTTTCAGTTATCATAGATTGAAGCATTCTGAAACAAATGTAAAATAATCTTACTTGGATGACCTGGAATTAAAGCATATAATTAGTTAGTTACCCAATTGTAGCTAATTTCAAACTTCAATTACTAGATATAAACATCTATCTATTTCTTAATAAATTATGAACATTTTTAAATAGCCTAAGTGTCCAAATAATATTCACAAATAATTCACAATAAAACATGATTTTTAAATCTCATTTACATTAATTTATAGGCCAAATGGATGGAATTTAGTGTTCAATTGCTGTAAATAAATGCCCATTTAAATCAGCTTTCCAGTGGGTCCCAGTGGAACGCGCTGGTTTAGAACGTTCACATTGCGGTACAATTGTACCCCCAAATGCCGAGAAAAATACTGCGGGATATAATGGGCCCAAAATGAGCTACTCGCAATATTAAACTTTGTATAAAGGGATCTTAAGAAGCCCTTTTTAATGTAAAAATAAACAGCTTACCTTCTCTAGTCTGCTGTATGAGACCCTGCCGTATTTTCGGTGATCGCGGGTTTAGAGGTTAATTTTTAAACTACTATAACAATTATATAAAGCCTTTAAAACTAATAATAGCTGAAGCGACGGGGTCTTCCTGCAATTTTTCGTTAATAATTAACTATGCTGAACATCCTCGATTGGAACAGCCTAGAGGAAATCGTGTTTTAAACCCGCCCCCCTCTAAACGGCGTCAAAATCGCGCACACCCACAGCGACAGATTTTCAGCGACGCTTCAGGTAGGCTTTGCAACATACCTACAATAGGATAAATGGCAGACATCGGTAGTGTGACAACAATTATATCTCACCTGAACCAGACATTATTCTTTCTGAAGACACAAAGATTCCACCGAGTGGCGCCTTTCCTTCTTTGTGTTTTAATTGTATGTGTTAAATGTATGTTTTTAGTGTTCTTTAGTTTGTTTCATGGGGAGGGGGGGGGACTTTTTCTAATCTCTTACCTCGACGAGGATACGATTATGTTCCATATCGTATCTCCGCTCACATACTAACATCGAGGAGTTGGCGGCCTTTGCTGGAGACTGAATTTGAGTGCTCCTACTGTGGACACCTACGGGGCTTTCACATCGCAGAGCCCGTGTTCCCTTTGCCATCCAACCGTGGGTGTTTGCGGACTTAACATAACGGAGCTCGCGGTCTCTGGTCAGAAACTGACTTCGGGAACTCACCGCTGCAGGACCTTCGAGCGCCCCAACAGGAGGGCTTCGATTGCCGGCCGCGGAAGTTTCGATCGTCCCGATTTGCGGATGGTTCAACTGCCCCGACCGAGGGAGAATAAAGAGGAAGAAGATTGGACTTAGCTTTGCCATCCAACACAGTGAGGAATGTGGAATCCGCTGTGGTGGATGTTTATGTTAACCATGATGTAGTCGTGTGCCTTGTTGCTTTTTTTCCCTTGTGGGTGTATGGTAATTCACATATAACTCTACCTTAATTGGTACATGTGACTATAAATACCTTTGCAGATGCTGTATTTTTGTTTAGAACAAAGTGTTGGAGTAATTCAAAGGGTCAGGCAGCATCTCTGGAAGACATGGATAGGCAACGTTTCAGATTGGGACCCTTCTTCAGACTAATGTAGGGGAAAGAAAGCTGGAAATAAAGTGGGGTGGGGTTAGGTGGGGGGACACTTGACAGGCTTTGTCCTGCCCCATCTCTTCAGCTTTCTCCCGCCTATTTTGAAACGTCACCTGTCCACATTCTACAGAAATGTTGCTTGACCCGCTGAGTTACTCCAGCACTTTGTGTTCTATGCATTATCCTTTCAGAAGTAATCTGCAACTTTCCAATGGACTATTGTTTCAGATGATACATTATTGCTTCAGTATTTTAAAGCATGTAGGCCTGGTTGACATTGTATTGCAATTAATATATAGTTTATTCCAATAGAAACTAATTTTTGAATTAAACATCATAGATGCACTTGGGTTAATTAATGTGTGTGTGTGAGTGTAAACTTTGATGCTTTGTTGGGAAATCAGGTTCTTCTGGGAGAATTGAGTAGAGTCACCGGAAGATACAAATCAAGGAGAATGAACACTCTCTATTGAGGGAGGAAGTCACATCTACCCATCTCCATCCCGTTCCACCTTCCGCAGAGACCGTTCCCTCAACTCCCTGGTTAACTCGTCACTTCCCACAAAACCACCCCCTCCCCAGGTACCTTCCCCTGCAATGCAGTAGATGCAGTACCTGTCCCTGTACCTCCTCCCTCAAATCTGTCCAGGGACCTCGACAATCCTTTCAGGTGATGCCGAGATTCACTTGCACCTCCTCCACACTGATCTGTTGTATCCGCTGTTCAAGATGTGGACACTTATACATCGGCGAAACAATACGAAGACTGGGCGATCGTTTCGCTGAACACCTTTGTTCAGTCTGCCTGGACCTAACTGATCTCCCGTTTGCTAAACACTTTAATTCTCCTTCCCATTCCCACCCTGACATTTCTGTCCTAGGCTTCCTCCATTTTTATAGTGAGGCTAAAAACAAATTGGAAGAACATCTCATATTTTGCTTGGGTTTCTCTAACTTCATTTCTCTAACTTCTCTAACATCAGGCAATCCCTGCATTTCCTCTCTCTCCACAACCCCCCCCCCCCCCAAATCGCACCAGCTTCTCGTTCTCACCCAACAAACAGTCAACAATGGCCTGTTTCCTTTATCGCTATTAGTTTTTTGCCTTCATTCATTGTTCTATATCTCACTACATCACCATCTATATCTCTCGTTTCCCTTTCTGGCTAACTCTCAGTCTGAAGAAGGGTCTCAACCCGAAATGACACCCGTTCCTTCTCTCCAGCGATGCTGCCTGTCCCGCTGAGTTACTCCAGCTTTTTGTGTCTACTCTCTCTTGAGTATTGATCAGGATATCTGAAAACAGGGAGGCAGAACAACATGTGTGTTTCCATCAGGCAGCATCAGTGAGGGAAAGGTAATGAAGAGAGGGCAACAGAGAGCAGGGCCGGATTTAGATGAAGAGAGGCCCTAAGCTGTTCCACTTGTGAGGCCCCTCCCAATCCCCCACCCCCACGACTAGAGGAAGATGATCCACCAGATTGACACCGATTTGCAGCCGAGCGTGGCCAATGAGATAAGGGGTTGGAAAGCTGTGCTTATTTATTTATTTATTTATTTATTTATTTATTGCCAGTGCTAGTGTCGAGTTATTGGTTTAAAACACTATTATTCTGAAATGGAGGGCAAGGAAAATTACTTAAGGGTTGTTTAGAGACTACCGTGCGTTGTGGACAGCATATGTAAGAAAGGCCTATGACAGTGTCAAAAATATTATCCACCTTGCAGGGCTCTCACTTAATTATTTTTCTCTGGTGTCAGCCGGGCAACCTTGGCAGCTTTTTATTTTGCCAAATGACAGTTTAGGTGGTCATTTAAGACGGCTTGCATGACGCGTGCGATAATGTGCTCGGACGAAGTGCGTAGTTACCAGTCGGAATTATACTCAATGAAGCATTCACATATTATTTCTGCTTCAAATAAAGTCACAAGCTAAACATATTCACCAATCAGGACATGATATATACCACAATGACATGCAGCAAAATTATAATACAGTATCTCAACTCTTTTTACACATTGCAATGAATGCAATTTCTATTATTTCTTCCCACTTCCAAAGGGCCTGTTTCCACGCTGTATCTCTAAACTAAACTAAACTAAACATTGGTATGTAATTGGACATGGTTAAAATAATATACACCAATCTTTTCCACTCGTCACTATAATTTCATGTTTCATGTATTTTGTGTGTTTATGACTGTTGTCAGATCAATTTCCCTCCTGGGATAAATAGTTCTATTGTATTGTATCGTATAGTATCGTACTCTGTCTCTGTAACTAAACTAAACTCAACTAAACAATCCAAACCCTTGCCATCTATAAATCACCCCTCTCTTATCCCCCATCTAGACACCTCCCCCTCATTCATTTCTCCAATCTCATCTCTATCACCCTCCCTCCCTCCCATCTGTCATTCCTCGACTCGGATGAGTGAGGTGGGCGGTCGAGAGTGTAGGGGGAAGGAACTGCAGATGCTGGTTTACACCGAAGATCGACACAAAAATCTCGAGTAACTCAGCGGGACAGGCAGCATCTCTGATGAGAAGGAATGGGCGACGTTTCGGGTCGAGACCCTTCTTCAGACTGAGAGTCAGAGGATATGGAGATATACAGAGATAAGGAAGGGTAAGGTGTGGAAATGAAACTAAACTAATGTTGCACACCAGACCACAATCTCTATCCATGTGCTCTTGGGATTTGTGTCTGATTCAGCAAAGTCCATTTTCATTTCTTCCTTGACTACTCTTTTGTGGGCAAGGATTACTGACTTTAGTTTTGTTTTAGAGATACAGCGTGGAAACAGGCCCTATGGCCCACAAAGTCCGTGCCGACCAGCAATCCCCGCACATCAACACTATCCTACACACACTAGGGGCAATGTTTCCATTTATCAAGCCAATTAACCTATAAACCAGTACGTCCTTGGAGTGTGGGAGGAAACCGAAAATCTCGGAGAAAACCCCTCGCAGGTCACGGGGAGAACGTGCAAACTCCGTACAGACAGCACCCGTAGTCAGGATCGAACCCGGGTCTCCGGCGCTGCATTCGCTGTAAGGCAGCAACTCTACCGCTGCGCCACCGTGACTGCCCTTCCACTGGATGAGAACATGAAGTCTCAGTCTGCAATATCTTACAAAATGGGGACACTGATAAGAATCTATCTCTGTGAACCGCAGTGTCAGTCTGTGTAATGTTCGAGTCTCTGCAGGTTGTGGATTAATTGGGTCACGGTTAACAACACAAGACAGGAGATGGAGGCCGACAAAACTGTGGAAATGCCCCGCAGAATGGTGGGCGGCACGGTGGTGCAGCGTTCGAGTTGCTGCCTCACAGCGCCAGATACCCCCGGTTCGATCCTGACCACGGGCGCTGTCTGTACGGAGTTTGCACGTTCTCCCCATTGACGGATCAGATCACTCGCTCTTGCGATTTGGGTTTGGTTCAGCACGGTACGTTTTCACATCTTCCTGCACCACCCTCCCTGGGCGAGAGTTACTGAGTTCTTCTTGTGAAACCACCTCAAAGACAAACTGAAGTCTCAGATTGAAATATCTTTCAAAAGTAGCACCGATAAGAATCTAACTCTGCTACCCTCACCACAGTGAGCTGCAGTGTTCAAATCTCAGCAGGATGTGAATTATTTGTGATTAACACCAAAAGACAACAAATCGAGGTGTACATGCGTTGGAAAGTCCCCTGGAGCCCATGTAAATTGTCCCTAGAGTGTGTGGGATAGTGTTAACATAGAAACATAAAAACATAGAAATTAGGTGCAGGAGTAGGCCATTCGGCCCTTCGAGCCTGCACCGCCATTCAATATGATCATGGCTGATCATCCAACTCAGTACCCGTACCTGCCTTCTCTCCATACCCTCTGATCCCCTTAGCCACAAGGGCCACATCTAACTCCCTCTTAAATATAGCCAATGAACTGGCCTCGACTACCCTCTGTGGCAGAGAGTTCCAGAGATTCCCCACTCTCTGTGTGAAAAAAGTTTTCTCATCTCGGTTTTAAAGGATTTCCCCCTTATCCTTAAGCTGTGACCCCTTGTCCTGGACTTCCCAACATCGGGAACAATCTTCCTGCATCTAGCCTGTCCAACCCCTTAAGAATTTTGTAAGTTTCTATAAGATCCCCTCTCAATCTCCTATATTCTAGAGAGTATAAACCAAGTCTATCCAGTCTTTCTTCATAAGACAGTCCTGACATCCCAGGAATCAGTCTGGTGAACCTTCTCTGCACTCCCTCTATGGCAATAATGTCCTTCCTCAGATTTGGAGACCAAAACTGTACGCAATACTCCAGGTGTGGTCTCACCAAGACCCTGTACAACTGCAGTAGAACCTCCCTGCTCCTATACTCAAATCCTTTTGCTATGAAAGCTAACCTACCATTCGCTTTCTTCACTGCCTGCTGCACCTGCATGCCTACTTTCAATGACTGGTGTACCATGACACCCAGGTCTCGCTGCATCTCCCCTTTTCCTAATCGGCCACCATTTAGATAATAGTCTGCTTTCCTGTTTTTGCCACCAAAATGGATAACCTCACATTTATCCACATTATACTGCATCTGCCAAACATTTGCCCACTCACCAAGCCTATCCAAGTCACCTTGCATTCTCCTAGCATCCTCCTCACAGCTAACACTGCCCCCCAGCTTAGTGTCATCCGCAAACTTGGAGATATTGCCTTCAATTCCCTCATCCAGATCATTAATATATATTGTAAATAGCTGGAGTCCCAGCGCTGAGCCTTGCGGTACCCCACTAGTCACTGCCCGCCATTGCGAAAAGGACCCGTTTACTCCTACTCTTTGCTTCCTGTTTGCCAGCCAGTTCACTATCCACATCAATACTGAACCCCCAATGCCGTGTGCTTTAAGTTTGTATACTAATCTCTTATGTGGGACCTTGTCAAAAGCCTTCTGGATGTCCAGATACACCACATCCACTGGTTCTCCCCTATCCACGCTACTAGTTACATCCTCGAAAAATTCTATAAGATTCGTCAGACATGATTTACCTTTCGTAAATCCATGCTGACTTTGTCCAATGATTTCACCACTTTCCAAATGTGCTGCTATCCCATCTTTAATAACTGACTCTAGCAATTTCCCCACTATCGATGTTAGACTAACTGGTCTGTAATTCCCCGTTTTCTCTCTCCCTCCCTTTTTAAAAAGTGGGGTTACGTTTGCTACCCGCCAATCCTCAGGAACTACTCCAGAATCTAAAGAGTTTTGAAAGATTATTACTAATGCATCCACTATTTCTGGAGCTACTCTGGGATGCAGCCTATCTGGCCCTGGGGATTTATCGGCCTTTAATCCATTCAATTTACCCAACACCACTTCCCGACTAACCTGGATTTCACTCAATTCCTTCAACTCCTTTGACCCCTGCTATTTCCGGCAGATTATTTATGTCTTCCTTAGTGAAGACGGAACCAAAGTAGTTATTCAATTGGTCCGCCATATCCTTGTTCCCCATGATCAACTCACCTGTTTCTGACTGCAAGGGACCTACATTTGTTTTAACTAATCTCTTTCTTTTCACATATCTATAAAAACTTTTGCAGTCAGTTTTTATGTTCCCTGCCAGTTTTCTTTCATAATCTATTTTGCCTTTCCTAATTAAGCCCCTTGTCCTCCTCTGCTGGTCTCTGAATTTCTCCCAGTCCTCTGGTATGCTGCTTTTTCTGGCTAATTTGTATGCATCATCGTTCGTTTTGATACTATCCCTGATTTCCCTTGTTATCCACGGATGTACTACCTTCCCTGATTTATTCTTTTGCCAAACTGTGATGAACAATTTTTGTAGTTCATCCATGCAGTCTTTAAATGTCTTCCATTGCATATCCACCGTCAACCCTTTTAGAATTAATTGCCAGTCAATCTTGGCCAATTCACGTCTCATACCCTCAAAGTTACCTTTCTTTAAGTTCAGAACCATTGTTTCTGAATTAACAATGTCACTCTCCATCCTAATGAAGAACTCAACCATATTATGGTCACTCTTGTCCAAGGGGGAACGTACAACAAGACTGCTAACTAACCCTTCCTCATTACTCAATACCCAATCTAGAATAGCCTGCTCTCTCGTTGGTTCCTCTACATGTTGATTTAGATAACTATCCTGCATACATTCCAAGAAATCCTCTTCTTCAGCACCCTTGCCAATTTGATTCACCCAATCTATATGTAGATTGAAGTCACCCATTATAACGGTTTTGCCTTTGTCGCACGCATTTTTAATGTCCTGTTTGATACCATCTCCAACTTCACTACTACTGTTAGGTGGCCTGTACACAACACCCACCAGCGTTTTCTGCCCCTTAGTGTTTCGCAGCTCTACCCATACCGATTCCACATCCACCAAACTAATGTCCTTCCTTTCCATTGCGTTAATCTCCTCTCTAACCAGCAACGCTACCCCACCTCCTTTTCCTTTCTCTCTATCCCTCCTGAATATTGAATATCCCTGGATGTTCAGCTCCCAGCCTTGGTCATCCTGGAGCCATGTCTCCGTGATCCCAACTATATCATAATCATTAATGACTATCTGCACGTTCAACTCATCCACCTTATTACGAATACTCCTTGCATTGAGACACAAAGCCTTCAGGCTTGTTTTTACAACGCTCTTACCCCTTATACAATTATGTTGAAAAGTGGCCCTTTTTGATTTTTGCCCTGGTTTTGTCTGCCTGCCACTTTTACTTTTCACCTTGCTACCTATTGCTTCTACCCTCATTTTACACCCCCCTGCCTCTCTGCTCTTGTACCCATCCCCCTGCCACATTAGTTTAAATCCTCCCCGACAGCACTAGTAAACACTCTCCCAAGAACATTGGTTCCATTCCAGCCCAGGTGCAGACTGTCCTGTTTGTACTGGTCCCACCTCCCCCAGAACTGGTTCCAATGCCCTAAAAATTTGAATCCCTCCCCCTTGCACCATTTTTCAAGCCACGTATTCATCTGCAATATCCTCCTATTTCTACTCTGACTGGCCCGTGGTACTGGTAGTAATCCAGAGATTCTTACCTTTGAGGTCCTACTTTTAAGTTTATCTCCTAGCTTCCTAAATTCATCTTGTAGGACCTCATCCCTTTTTTTACCTATATCGTTAGTGCCAATATGCACCACGACAACTGGCTGTTCACCCTCCCCCTCCAGAATATTAGTGTGTTGGTGTGCGGGGATCACTGGTCGGCACGGACTAGGTGTGTCGAAGACCCTGTTTCCACACTGTATCTCTAAACTAAACACACTATGTTTTTATCTCTTAAAATATTTTTGCAGAGAATGTATAAAAGGACTGGACAAGCTGGATGCAGGAAAAATGGTCCCAATGTTGGGCGAGTCCAGAACCAGGGGCCGCAGTCTTAGAATAAAGGGGAGGCCATTTAAGACTGAGGTGAGAAAAAGCTTTTTCACCCAGAGAGTTGTGAATGTGTGGAATTCCCTGCCACAGAGGGCAGTGGAGGCCAAATCACTGGATGGATTTAAGAGAGAGTTAGATAGAGCTCTAGGGGCTAGTGGAATCAAGGGATATGGGGAGAAGGCAGGCACGGGTTACTGATTGGGGATGATCGGTCATGATCACAAGGAATGGTGGTGCTGGCTCGAAGGGCCGAATGGCCTCCTCCTGCAACTATTGTGTGACGTTAAGCTGAAAGATGGACACAAAATGCTGGAGCAACTCAGCATCTCTGGATCACCTATTCCTTCTCTTCAGAGATGCTGCCTGTCCCACTGAGTTACTCCAGCATTTTGTGTCTATCTTCGATGTAAACCAGCATCTGCTGTTCCTTCCTGCACATGTTAAGCTCAGTGTTGTTTGCTGCACTTTGTCTGAAACAACCAGTACGATGATCTTTATCAACTGTCTCTCTGTAACCACACTTGGGATGTAAATCTCACTCGGAACACATACAAGCAGACTGAACCACATAACGTGTAAACTCTCCACATAATCCCTTGCATTATTCACACCACAACATCTTCACCTCAACTCAAAACCAAATAACTGAGAATTCTTCATTTTCAAGCTGCTTTCCAGGAAATTATTGCTCTGTATTTAACAAGGGCGGCACGGTGGCGCAGCGGTAGAGTTGCTGCCTCATTGCGCCAGACTGGTTACACATGTTGATCAACCCAGTTAGTGACCAGGTTGTGAGAAATTGAAAGGAAGGTTCTTGTAAATCACGTGACCTGGAGTCTGGCTGTGTAACTTTGACAACATGTTATACCCTGGTCAACATGAGGAGCGACAGACTGGTTCCACCAAGATGCAGCACAGAACGCCACAGGAGATCCTTCTTCCCTGTGACTATCAAACTGTACAATTCCTCCCCCTTCTGTTGTAGAAACATAGAGACATAGCATAATAGGTGCAGGGGGAAGCTATTCGGCCCATTCATTGTGATCATGGCTGATCATTCACAATCAGTAACCCATGCCTGCCTTCTCCCCATATCCCTTGATTCCGCTAGCCCCTAGAGCTCCATCTTACTCTCTTTTAAATGCATCCAGTAAATCGGCCTCCACTACCTTCTGTGGCACAGAATTCCACAAATTCACAACTCTCTGGGTGAAAACGTTTTTTTCTCATCTCAGTTTTAAATGGCCTCCCCTTTATTCTTAGACTGTGGCCCCTGGTTCTGGACCCCTAACATTCTGCATCTAGCCTGTCCAATCCCTTTATAACTTTATATGTTTCTATAAGATATCCTCTCATCCTTCTAAATTACAGTGAATACAAGTCCAGTCTTTCCAAACTTTCCTCATATGACAGTCCTGCAATCCTGGGGATTAAACTCACGAACCTAAAACTGCACACAATACTCCAGATGTGTTCTCACCAGGCCCTGTACAACTGCAGGACCTCTTTACTCCTAAACTCAACTCCTCTCGTTATGAAGGCCAACATGCAATTAGCTTTCTTCACTGCCTGCTGTACCTGCAAGGAACTCCCCCCCCCCCCCCAATTGGTCACTTGAATTAGTATTGTCATTCAATAAGATGACAACTGATTCAACTTGTCCCGGTGTGACAATAGATAATAGGTGTAGGAATAGGCCATTCGGCCCTTCGAGCCAGCACCACTGCTCCCGTTTTTCCCACCATCTCTCCACCTGCCATCACCCTTCACCCTCCACCCATTCAGTAATTCAGAATGAAGGAGACTTGGAAGCCGTGGGCAAATTCAATTGTTGCTGTTTTTATTTTTATTTTTTATTTTTACAGAGAGAACAATCTGCGCATGCGCGGTTTAAGTTTTTTTTTTTAAAGCCGACTGACTGCCTACCCTGAGTAATCACTCACAGCACGTGCCTGTTTTAAACCCACACGTGTAGCCCTAGCAAACCTGCCTGCCACAATGTCGGTCCCCCACCAGTTAAGGTGTAACCCTCCCTTTTGTACAGGTCACCCCTACCCCAGAAGAGATCCCAGTGGTCTATAAATCTAAATCCTTGCTCCCTGCACCAGCCCCTCAGCCACACATTCAGATCCCCTATCTCCCTGTTCCTGTCCTCACTAGCACGAGGCACTGGAAGCAATCCAGAGATATCCAGCCTAGAAGTTCTGCCTTTCAGTCTTCTTCCCAACTCTCTGAACTCACGTTGGAGAACCTCTTTCCTCTTCTTCCCGATGTTGTTTGTGCCTACGTGCACAACTACTGCCGGCTGTTCACCTTCTCTCTCTCTCGAGGATGTTCTGAATTTGGCTCTTGACATCCTGAACCCTGGCACCAGGGAGGCAACAGACCATCCTCGCATCTTGTCTGCCGCCACAGAATCTCCTGTCTGCTCCTCAGACAATGGAGTCACCCACCACTATGCGTCTGCCTGATGTCGGTCTCGCCGGTCGAGTCCCATCTCTAGGATTGGAGCCATCGATGTGTCCGCCACTCGGAGTGGAAACATTGTCTCCCCGGACAGTTCCCAAGAGGGCGTACCTGTTTTCATTAGGCACAGCCACCTGGGTCTCCTGCACTCCACGAT
Organism: Amblyraja radiata; assembly: GCF_010909765.2. Lineage (NCBI taxonomy): Eukaryota > Metazoa > Chordata > Chondrichthyes > Rajiformes > Rajidae > Amblyraja > Amblyraja radiata. Next base: position 258,982 of record NW_022630134.1, on the reverse strand, counting down.
TACCACCCTTTCTCTCAGTCACACACCTTCGTTCTTCCCGTATCCTCGGCGTGACAACCTCACTGTAGGTCCTGTCCAGGAAACTCATTTTCCCGGATGGCCCTGAGGTCATCCAGCTGCTTCTCCAGTGCCCCAACATGGTCCTTCAGGAGCTGAACCTGGATGCACTTGCCACAGTTGTAGCAGCCAGAGGCTCCATCTGTGTCCCTGGCCTCCCACATCCTGCAAGCATCACACTATCTCATCTCTCCTGTCATGTGTTCACCGTGTCCCTTCCTCTCCAGCTTTTTGCGAAGCCTCCGCTCCTCAGCCTCCTCGCCGAAGACTCTCGAGCCAAAGTCTCACACTTTACTCACAAGGGCGCACCCTCACTGCCGCTCCCCTAGAGCAGCCTTGCTTATATTGTCTGATAAATTGCCTAATTTACCAATTCCTCAGTTTTAAACTCTCCATCCTAATGAAGAACTCAACCATATTATGGTCACTCTTGCCCAAGGGGCACGCACAACAAGACTGCTAACTAACCCTTCCTCATTACCCAATACCCAGTCTAGAATAGCCTGCTCTCTCGTTGGTTCCTCTACATGTTGGTTTAGAAAACTATCCCGCATACATTCCAAGAAATCCTCTTCCTCAGCACCCTTGCCAATTTGATTCACCCAATCTATATGTAGATTGAAGTCACCCATTATAACTGTTTTGCCTTTGTCGCACACATTTCTAATTTCCTGTTTGATGCCATCCCCAACTCCACTACTACTGTTAGGTGGCCTGTACACAACTCCCACTAGCGTTTTCTGCCCCTTAGTGTTTCGCAGCTCTACCCATATCGATTCGACATCCTCAAAGCTAATGTCCTTCCTTTCTATTGCGTTAATCTGCTTTCTAACCAGCAACGCTACCCCCCACCTCCCCCCCTCCTTTCCCTTTCTGTCTATCCCTCCTGAATATTGAATATCCCTGGATGTTCAGCTCCCAGCCTTGGTCACCCTGGAGCCATGTCTCCGTGATCCCAACTATATCATAGTCATTAATAGCTATCTGCACATTCAACTCATCCACCTTATTACAAATGCTCCTTGCATTGAGACACAAAGCCTTCAGGCTTGTTTTTACAACACTCTTACCCCTTATACTATTATGCTGAAAAGTGGCCCTTTTTGATTTTTGCCCTGGATTTGCCGGCCTGCCACTTTTACTTTTCACCTTGCTACCTATTGCTTCTACCCTCATTTTACACCCCTCTGTCTCTACGCTCACACATTTAAGAAACCCTTTCCCTTTAACTCCATCCTCCACTATCCCATTCGACACCCCACCCCCCTTATTCAGTTTAAAACCACTGCAGGAGTAGGCCATTCGGCCCTTCGAGACAGCAGCGCCATTCATGGCAGTACATCCACAATCAGTACCCCGTTCTTGCCTTCTCCATATCCCTTGACTCCACTATCTTTAAGAGCTCGAAGAGTTCTATCTAACTTATCTATATCTATATTTTGTTCCAACATCCACTGTCTTTTTCACTGCAATTTCTCAACTCTGTGGCTTTATGTTAGCTCAAACCACTGTGCGGTATCTGCTAGTTTCCTTTCCTGTGTTGAGACCCTTCTTCTAACTCTCTTGAAAACATCCAGAGAATTGGCCTCCACCAAGGATACTGCGTTCTGTGGCAGAGAATTCAACAGATTCACAACTCTCTGGGAGAAAAGGTTTTTCCTCACCTCGGTGACACTCAGGATAGTGGCACTATTCAGAGAACTGGGGAGGAGGGGGGGGGGGGAGGGGATGTGGGTGGAGAGAGAGTCAACGCAAGGGTTACATAAAGCTGAAGAAACATATTACAAGCCAGCTTGCTGCATCTGGTGAGCACCGCCCTTGTTTGTGGTCACCTACTACGTGAGCGACTGTTCATTGTTTCTGCACAGACCGAGAGTTAAAGTGTATTTTCACGGAATTCATTCCAATCTCCGGTGTGGAGATCACTGGAGAATAAATAGCCTTTCTCTGCAGATATCGCCGCTGGCGTTGGAGTCGATTCTTGTGTTTGCTGAAAGGAGTCTTGGTACATCTCAGCTCCTAGCGCCGGGGTTGTGTCGATCCAGTGAGGTTCTGTGTCAGGCAGAGGTGTAGTCTACGTGATACGCAGGTATACGCCGTATACCCACTAAGAAAGCTCCAGCATTTCCGTATGCCCACTTAGAAATGCGCAATGACACGTATCAACTTCGATAGTGACAGAAATTCTGTTTATTTTATGAATGAAAGTATGGCAGTTCTGTCACAGAACTGTCATACTTTCATTCATAAATTCAACCTGTGCGCTGTGTCTCTGTCAGAGTCGCACTTTTCCTTGTCGGAAGTGGGAAAGTCCCGAGTTCCGAGTACAATGGAATGCAGCATTATAATAGCCATACAGAGGCTTCCGTCCATGGCCCGTGACTGTGGTGACCGCCCGTGACCTAGACCTGACGTCACGTCACCTAGACCACAGCGATATCAACTCAGTCGGCGCCGAGGTGATGTCCAGCGGCTCAACAGTAAATATGAAGCGGAAGCAACATACTACCCTTAGCCATTTAAAAAAGAAAACAAGCCTGCTGCTGCCTCGGACGACACTCCAGCAGTAACTAGGACGTTAGATGAAGAAGAGGGAACTACAGCGGAGCCTGATGCCAGCAGTGTATCGGGTAAGTGAAAGTCGTATACAAGTGAACTTTAGCAGATATTAGACTACTAGCTACTAGCTTATAAGAGATTTCCCAAACTGAATGAATACCACACATATATTCACTAAACGGCCTTGCTAGCTTAATCTTGTTGTAGTAAAGTAGTAAATAACGTAGTTATTACACATTTTACTGTGAGACTGTGAGTGTGTGTGTGCTGAATATCTCCTTGTTCCTTCTAGATCAGTGGTTCCCAACGTGGGGCGTACGCCCCACAGGGGTGCAATTTGAATTTTAAGGGGGGCAATTGAGCCAATCCACAAATATTTCAATATTCTAATATAGAAATTTTCTCTCTCTTTATTACCTGTGAATACTCTTTTATTATCATATTTATTTTGAAGCTTGTTTAAACCAAGGTATTGGCGTTTTAAGCTTCTTCAGCTGAAACGGAGTTCACTTTTTAAATGATAAGAATTATGTATCACCACATGGGGGGGGGCATCAGGATTTTAGAGGTGATTAGGTGGGGCATGGCCAAAAAAAGGTTGGGAACCACTGTTCTAGATGATAACTCCTGGCCAGCCCTATGGACTGAGAGTCAGGCTAGGGAGTTTAAAAGCAGGCATTCTAGGTTAGAATGGAAGGACAGTAAGTTAGGTAAATATCAGCCAACTTGTAAAGCTGGTATAAACACATGATGTCAACTTTATGCAAATGAGAGTATAGCTGGTTTATTTTCATCTTAAAGATACATTAATTTCACTTTTATACAATTAAATTATAATGATATTGTCACAGTGAAGCTTATTTACAGTTCATTCAATTATTTTGAATAGATTCTTATCCAGTTCAGAAGGTGTTATTGCTAATATAGATTCAAAAAAGACTACTTGTATGATGTTAATTAGTCGTGTTTTTGTTTACTTCCAGGCTGTGCTATTTGCAGCTCAACAAAATCTACTGGTGTCTTAACAGAGAAAATAATTTCCATATCTGAGGAGTGGGCGATGTTTAAGATCCAGTCATCAGGCTCAAGCAGACCAACAGCCCTGGCCTCCTTGAGAAACAAGATCAGACGGCATGAGATGTCCAGGGTACACGAAATAGCTCAGGAGCTCACTGAAAAGGGTGGACAGGATTTACTTGGGAATCTTGTGAGAGCTGTGTCAGACACTGTGTTAGCTGAGACAAATGCTGTATTCAGAACAGCATATTATCTTGCCAAGATGAACCGACCTTTCTCTGACCATGACGATCTCATTGAGCTTCAGGAAAAAATCGGTGTCAACATGGGCACAAGTCTGCACTCAAGGTTCAGTTCAACAAAAATTGTGGAACACATAGCAAAAAAGATGCAGACAAAAATAGTTGACAGCATTGTGTCATCTTCAAGCAAGCTGTCTGTTCTCATTGATGAGGCAACTTCTCTCAGCCATAAATCAGCCATGATTGTCAATGTGAAGGCCTCTTTAGATGGAGCTACTCCTGAATTTGTTTTTTTGGACCTGGTGGAGCTGGAAAGCCAGAGGGCAGAGTCTATAGAGGAAGCTCTATTAAACTGTTTGGACACTGCAGGCTTTAGTGAAGAGTGGCTTCAAAACAACTGGATCTCATTTGTTTCTGATGGAGCCAGTGTTATGTTAGGCAAAAACTCTGGTGTGGCAACCAGGCTGACTGCAAGGTACCCTAACCTCTTCACATGGCACTGTATGAACCACCGTCTAGAACTGGCTGTAAATGATGCTGTGGATGAGGTTCAGGCTGTCAACCACTTCAAAGTTTTCATGGACAAACTCTACAATCTCTACAGTCAGTCCAATAAAACTTCACGGGAACTTATGGAAGCAGCACAAGAAGTGGGCTCACAAGTCGTGAAGATTGGCAGAGTTTTAAACACCCGATGGGTTGCCAGCAGTTTCCGTTCTGTAAAGGCTGTGTGGAGGTCATGCGAAGCACTTAACAGACACTTTGAGAATGCTGCAGGAGACCAAACAAGAAACGGCAAAGAGAGGCAAACCTACAGAGGCCTGGCACGTCGTATGCAAAGCAAGGAATTTCTTTGTGACCTTGGACTCATGTATGATGCACTATCTGAACTTTCAAACCTGTCCCAGCAATTACAGGCCCATTCAATCACACTTTTAAGAGCAGAACAGCTGCTGAAGCGCACCATCCGAGTGCTGGCATCATTTAAAGATTCTCCAGGAGAGAAATTGGAGGAAGCATTGAAAGCACAGGCTTTGGGACAGTTTGGATCAGTGTCCCTGGAGTCAAATGCTAAGCTCATGCCGATCAATACAAAGCAGTTCCTACAAAGTCTGATCAACAACATGGAGAAGCGGCTCTCATTTAAGGATGAAATTCTTCATGATCTCAGCATTCTGGATTCAAGCACCTGGCATACGGCACGGTGAGTCACAGGTAAAACGACTGTGCAGGCGATTCAATCTTTGTCAAGAACAAGCTGTCAATGGAATGAGAGATTTCATCGAGCACCCAGAGAGTGAACCTGAATGCCTCAAACCACTCATCCACTGCATGCAGACCATCCCTTGCAGCACTGCAGATTGTGAAAGGGGCTTCAGTCTGATGAATATTGTGTACACAGACCAAAGATCTAGAATGTTGTTGTCTAGTGTCAGCAATTTGATGATGATCAGCCTCAATGGGCCCCCTGTAAGCCTTTTTGAGCCAAGCAAATATGTATCAACATGGTTACGAAGCCATCGGTCTGCCACGCAAGCAAGAAGGCAGAGCACACCTCAGATGCCTGAGTACAAGCAAATTTGGAAAGTTTTGTAAACTAGCAGGCTACTACATTTAAAGTGAAAAACAATTGTTGACAAAATCCCTTTTAGTGGAATACAAACACTTTTACTTACCAGTAGCAGGTATGGAAAAGTGTTTGTATTCCACTAAATATCCCTCATGTAACTGTGTATTCACCTTTGTTTGTTACTTTTTTACAATGAAGGGATTGTGGTGTTTGTTTTATTTTGCATGGGTCATGCGCCCTCCGCTGGTCGTTTTTGCGGATGTACTGTTTTTCTTCTCTGTTAAACACTGAACAGATGTTATTTGCATAAGACTTACTGTGATTGAAAACGTGTATTTTGTGATGCTGTGTGATTGCTGTATGAAGTATGAGTGTGAGACGTCTTAGAACAGTTGCTGATATGTTTTATTTATTTTAATTTATTATTTAAGTATTTTTGTATGGGAAACATAATTCTAAAGAACATGTTTTTATTTTGTATTTTTGCATTTATTGTTTCTTATATAGGGTATTTTATTTTATTGAGTTGTAATTGTTTCTGACAAATGACTAACTCTGTTTTTTCTTGTCTCAAAACTCTAAACAGAACATGCAGCAGCAGCAGCAATAAATGTCCTGTGCAAAAGACTCAAGTATCCCGTCGTCTCCTTAGCACATTAGTACTGAGGCCAGGCCGGTTACATATACAGTAGTACAGTGTTTATATAGCCAACAGTTATTTATTTATTGATGCTTTATAGTTTATTTGATGCTAGTGCCTAATGGTGATTTTAATTTGACTGTTTATTGTCCTAGAAACTGATGACAATATCGAGTGTTGAATGATCTCAATTACTTATGGTGGTTGTAGGCTACTGTATGCGACAGTGAATGTGGCGGTGTTTATAGGACGGGTGTGGAAGAGGCTAGGAGGGAATCATCACAGTATACCCACTACAAAAATCTAGACAACACCACTAGTGTCAGGGAGGAGCTCCGAGCAAGACCATTTGTCCCATCGCCAATGCTGCAATCCCTTTACAGCTGTAGACGGTCGCTTCTTCGATCGGTGAGTGATGCAGGTTCGTTTCCCAGAAATGGACAAGAAACGAAACTTGCGGGAATCTTCAGCTAAAAGGTCTCGAACCGAAACGTCATGTTGGCGGGTGTTGGCAAGTTGGGCCGAAGGGCCTGTTTCCACTCTGTAAAATTCTATCACTCTATGACCCGAAATGTCGTCTGTCCATTTCCAGATGCTGCCTGTTCCTCCAGCACTTTGTATACTGCTCATGTATCAGGGTATCTGTACAGTGGGGGTGTGTATCAATCTGTGTGTGTGTTTTGTTTTAGTGCTAAAGGCAGGGGTTCATTCTGACCACAGCACTAACAATGGACCTTTGCCTCAGTGTACAGTAACTTCACTGGGGCATATTTTTTCATTTAGTTTAGACACAGAGCGGAAACGGGCCCTTCGGCCCTCCAACCGGTGATCACCCCATATACTAGCATTATCCTGCAAATGCTAGGGACAATTTGACATTTTTACCAAAGCCAATTAACCTACAAACCCGCACATCTTTGGAGTTTGGGAGGAAACCGGAGCACCCGGAGAAAACCCACGCAGGGAGAAGGTGTACACTCCGTACAGACAGCACCCGTAGTTGGGATCGAACCCGGGTGTGTGGTGCTGTAAAGCAGCAACTCTACCGCTGCACCATTGTGTAGTGTCTCCATTAGACCACAATCAGGTAAAGCAAGTATTGAAGGCGTGTTGGGTTTTATAGCATGAAACAGCAGGGCTTTGAGCGATGATGGTACATAATATGCGTCGGCAGGAACTGCAGATGCTGGTTTACACCAAAACACAAACACAGGGTGCTGGAGTAACTCAGTGGGACGGACGACATCTCTGGAGAGTGCGTAGGAAGGAACTGCAGATGCTAGTTTAGACATAAAAAGCTGGAGTAATTCAGCGGGTCAGGCAGCATCTCTGCAGAGAAGGAATGGGTGATGTTTGGGGGCGAGACCCTTCTTCAGACTGATGTCAGGGGAGTGGGAGGTACATAGATAAGGAAGTGTATAATAGATCATTGTTAGTTGGGAGAAGGCAAAGCAAACTGAGAAAAAATGTAAGACTGGTCGGTAAACTGGGAAGAGGGAGGGATGGAGAAAGAGGGAAAGGAAGAGTTACTTGAAGTTCAGGAAGTCAATGTGCATACCGCGGGGGTGTAAGCTGCCCAAACAAAATATGAGGTGCTGTTTCATATTCAGGAGGAATATGTTTCATAAGGAATAGGTGACAGTTTTGGAACGAGGCCATTCTTCAGACCTTTGCCACAGTGACTAGTGGGGTACCGCAAGGCTTGGTGATGGGACCCCAGCTATTTACAATATATATGAATGATTTGGACGAGGGAATTGAATGCAGCATCTCCAAGTTTGCTGATGACATGGAGCTGGGGGGCAGTGTTAGCTGTGAGGAGGATGCTAGGAGACTGCAAGGTGACTTGGATAGGCTGGGTGAGTGGGCAAATGCAGGGCAGATGCAGTATAATGTGCATAAATGTGAGGTTATCCACTTTGGTGGCAAAAACAGGAAAGCAGACTATTATCTGAATGGTGGCCGATTAGGAAAGGGGGAGATGCAATGAGACCTGGGTGTCATGGTACACCAGTCATTAAAAGTAGGCATGCAGGTGCCGCAGGCAGTGAAGAAGGCGAATGGTATGTTAGCATTCATAGCAAAAGGATTTGAGTATAGAAGCAGGGAGGTTCTACTGCAGTTGTACAGGGTCTTGGTGAGACCACACCTGGAGTATTGCGTACAGTTTTGGTCTCCTAATTTGAGGAAAGACATTCTTGCCATAGAGGGAGTACAGAGAAAGTTCACCAGACTCATTCCTGGGATGTCAGGACTTTCTTATGAAGAAAGACTGGATAGACTCGGTTTGTACTCGCTAGAATTTAGAAGATTGAGGGGGGATCTTATAGAAACTTATAAAATTCTTAAGGGGTTGGACAGGCTAGATGCAGGAAGATTGTTCCCGATGTTGGGGAAGTCCAGAACAAGGGGTCACAGTTTAAGGATAAGGGGGAAGTCTTTTAGGACCGAGATTAGAAAAATATTTTTCACAATGAATCTCTGGAATTCTCTGCCACAGAAAGTAGTTGAGGCCATTTCATTGGTTATATTTAAGAGGGAGTTAGATGTGGCCCTTGTGGCTAGGGGGATCAGGGGGTATGGAGAGAAGGCAGGTACAGGATACTGAGTTGGATGTTCAGCCATGATCATATTGAATGGCAGTGCAGGCTCGAAGGGCCAAATGGCCTACTCCTGCACCTAATTTCTATGTTTCTATGATAGGTGCACCATTCTCCTGCCTTCTCCCCATAACTCCTGACACCCGTACTAACCAAGAATCTATCTATCTCTGCCTTAAAAATATCCACTGACTTGGCCTCCACGGCCTTCTACGGCAAAGAACTCCACAGATTCACCACCCTCTGACTAAAGAAATTCCTTGTCCTGAAGGGAAACTGGAAGAGAGGTGTGGATGGGTCAAAGACTGGCAAGTGATAGGTGGATACGGGTGAGAGGGATTCTCATCTCCTTCCTAAAGGAACGTCCTTTAATCCTGAGGCTATGACCTCTAGTCCTAGACTCTCACACTAGTGGAAACATCCTCTCCACATCCACTCTTACCAAGCCATTCATTATTTTGTACGTTTCAATGAGGTCCCCCCTCATTCTTCTAAACTCAAGACGTCAAGAATGGTCCATATCTCTCTAAATCTGTCCTATCCATGTACCTGTTTGTTAAGAAACAGTTGGGATCTCTGCCTCAACTACCTCTTCTATCCGCTTGTTCTATGCACCCACCACCCTCTGTGTGAAAAGGTTACCCCTCAGATTCCAAGGACGTCTTTTGGGAAGGAGATGAGGTGGTATTTCGTTCGTCAGAGAGTGGTGAATCTGTGGAATTCTTTGCCACAGAAGGCTCTGGAGGCAAAGTCAGTGGATATATTTAAGGTAGAGAAAGATTCTTGATTACTACAAAGGTATCAAAGGTTATAGGAAGAAGGCAGGAGAATGGGGTTATTAGGGAGACATGGAAGAATGGCGGAATATACTTGATGGGCCAAATGGCCTAATTCTACTCCTATCACTTATGATCTTCACCTTGTTTCCCTTCCCTTGTTTGAGGGGTATCTCCACCGGACCCTGCCCCCCAATGTCCAGCAGCGGAAGGACACTAGACAGTGGTCCTCCCCCATGGAGCCTTGGCGTTGGCTGCACCAAACTTCAGTGCAATAGTTAACATCTCTCTACATAAACACTAGCGCAGAGGTGGAGTTGCTGCCTCACAGCGCCAGAGACGCGGGTTAGATCCTGACCACGGGTGCTGTCTGTACGGAGTTTGTACGTTCTCCCCTGTAACATGTGTGGGTTTTCTCCGAGATCTTCAGTTTCCTCCCACACTCCAAAGATGTACAGGTTTATAGGTGAATTGTCTTGGTATAAATGTAAATTGTCCCGAGCGTGTGTAGGATAGTGTTAGTTTTTGGGGATCGTGGTCGGCACGGACTCGATGGGCTGAAGGGCCTGTTTCCGCACTGTATCTCTAAACTAAACCTTTTTGGTCACATGTTCAAAAAGCCGTACGTCGAGTGGATTCATCTTCATATTTTATTCCTCGTTCTGTTTCAGATCACTGGATTTTGTTGAGGGTCCATTTCCGGTTCAGTGATGAGTGAGTGCTTGCAACTGGCCACTCTGGGCCGGCCTTTCCAGTTGGGAATGCTGTACGACTGCCGATCAGATGCTCTGATCCCAGGTACTGGAATGTCTTCACACAAATCATGAAGTCACATGAGCCCAGAGTAGGTGAATCGAAAGACATGATAAGGGAATAACATATAGTGCAAGGTAAAGCCAGCAAAGTCCGATCAAGGGTAGTCCAAGGGTCACAACAAGGTAGATAGTGGTTCAGGACTGCTCTCTGGTCGTGGTAGGATTCACATCTACCTTCCACTCAATGAATTTCAACATGAGGGATTTTGTCAAATGCCCTCTGGTATGGGTTGGTATGGGGGGTGATCTTATACAGGTGTGTAAAATCATGAGAGGACTAGATTGGGTAGATGCACAGAGTCTCTTGCCCAGAGTAGGGGAATCAAGGACAAGAGGACATGGGTTTAAGGTGAAGGGGAAAAGATTTTCACATAATGGGTGGTGGATGTATGGAACAAGCTGCCAGAGGAGGTAGTTGAGGCTGGGATCATCCCAATGGTTAAGAAACAGTTAAATGGGTACATGGATAGGACAGGTTTAGAGGGGTATGGCAGGAAGGTGGGATCAGTGTAGCTGGGACATGTTTGTCAGTGTGGGCAAGTCAGGCCTCTTAAAGGGCCTGTCCCACTTATGTGACCTTTACAGGCGAATGCAGGCACCCGTGATAGGACGTCGAAATTTTCAACATGTTGAGAATTCAGCGGCAACCAGAAAGACACTACGACTCTCTGGAGACCTCTCACGACCATAGGAGACCTCTCACGGCCATACAGGCGACCCCTGGCGACATGTCACGGGTGACCTCTCATGACCATAGGAGACATCTCACGACCATACAGGCGACCCCTGGCGACATGTCACGGGTGACCTCTCACGACCATAGGAGACATCTCATGACAATACTGTATGGTCGTGAGAGGTCTCCAAAGAGCCATAGCATCTTTCTGGTCGCTGCTGAATTTTCAACAAATTGAAAATTTTGGCGACCTATCACGGGTGCCGGCAGTCGCCTGTAAAGGTCACTTAAGTGGGACAGGCCCTTTACATGCTGCATCACTCTATGATACAGTGGTGGTCAACGCAGGGCCAGAAGTTCAGGTCACCAATCTCATAATGGTGACCACAACTTTGTCAGTTATAGTCCAGTTTATACAGTGGATTGAATATTGAGCGGCACAGTGGCACAGAGTTAGAGTTGCTGCCTTACAGCACCAGAGACCCAGGTTCGATCCTGACTACCTGTGCTGTCTGTACAGAGTTTGTACTTTCTCCCCGTGACTTGCGTGAATTTTCTCCGGGATCTCCGGTTTACCTCCCACACTGCAAGGACGTACAGTTTTGAAGGTTAATTGGCTTAGTAAAATTGTAAATTGTTCCTAGTGTGTGCAGGATAGTGTTAGCATGCGGGGATCACTGGTTGTTGCGGGCCTGATGGGCCGAAGGGCCTGTTTCCGCACCATATCTCTAAACTAAACTAAACATGGATATTTGAAGAATATTTGAAGATGATCCAAGTCAACGCTTATCCATGTTCTCCTGAATTGCCTCCTGACCCGCTGTAGCACTCAATGTATTTTTTGTTTAGTTTAGAGATACAGCACAGAAACAGGCCCTTTGGCCCACCGAGTCAGCACTGACCAACGATCCCCGTACATTAACACTATCCAACCCACACTTGGGACAATGTTACACTTATACCAAGCCAATTAACCTACAAACCTGTACGCCTTTGGTGTGCGGGAGGAAACCGAAGATCTCAGTGAAAACCCACGCAGTCACGGGGAGAACGTACAAACTCTGCACAGACAGCACCCGTAGTCAGGATCGAACCCAGGTCTCTGCCGGTGTAAGCGCTGTAAGGCAGCTACTCTATCGCTGTGCCACCAAGCCGCACCTATTACTCATGTGATCAGTCCAGTGAGTGTAGAGTGTTTTACTTTCAGCCCAAGACATAGCCTGTACAGAGATTGAATCTACTGAAGGAATATTATTCACTTTGAGTAGTTTTCGCAACGTTAACAGTTTTGATCGCTGATTTATCCTGTAGGCGTCACCTTGTGGGACTTGCAGACACTGCAGAGCAACCTTGACTGTCGTGAGCAGCCCTGCACTGAGTTTCACATCATTGCATCAGACTCCATGGAGAAGAAAGCCAATGCCCTCGATGTGTCAGCATCACTGAAAGTTAGTTTCCTGTGTGGGTTAGTGGAGGTGAAAGGGTCGGCAAAATATCTCAGAGACACGAAGGAATCAAAGCAACAAGCACGAGTTACCCTTCAGTACAAAGCAACAACCAGGTTTGAACAACTGACAATGAGTCACTTAGGGAGACAGAATATTACCTACCCGAGTGTGTTTGATGAGGGCTCAGCCACCCATGTCATTACAGCAGTGCTGTATGGGGCCCAGGCCTTCTTTGTGTTTGACCAAATGGCTTCATCAACAGAGAAGATACAGGATATTCAGGGTAACATGGAGGCAACAATTAAATGTCTCCCTATGATTGCGATTCAGGGCGAGGCCTCCCTAGAAATGACAGAAGAACACAAGTCTCATACCGAGAAATTTAGCTGCACCTTTTACGGGGACTTCTCGTTGAAGAACAATCCCACCACCTTCAAAGACGCCATCAATATCTATGCAACACTTCCAAACCTACTGGGCTCAGATGGAGAGCATTCAGTGCCCATCAGAGTCTGGCTCTATCCTCTCAATAAACTTGACTCAAAAGCTGCTCAACTGGTGAGGGGGATCAGCGTGCGACTGGTCAATTGCTGCCAGGATGTCCTAGAACAGCTCAAAGAGGCCATGATGAGGTGCAATGACCTGATGAAAGACAGTGTCGCAGTTCAGTTTCCTGAAATTATAGATATTATACTTGAATTCCAAAAGATGTGTCTGGAGTACAAATTAGGTTTCCAGGGGACTTTATGTAAAGCTTTACCGTCCATCCGGGGAGGAGGCGAGGAGGAAGTGTTGCTGGTGAACATACTGAAGAACAGGGAGCAGTCACCATTCAAACACCAGGCACTGACCACATGGCTGGATGACAAGGCACGGGAGATGAGGGTTGTGGGACGTTACCTCAGAATATTGAAAGATATACCAGTTGTGAAATCAGAGAGTGAGTTAGATGAAATGTTTATGGATTTAGCAACAGTTTACGTGGTCTGCTTTACATTTACAAAATTACATCATGAGGATCTCTACCTGTCAGAGGCAAACAACTACCTCCAATCTCCCACAGCTCAGAAAATAGAGACACAACCTCCTGTTGATGGAGCCTGTACAAAACGACAAAGTGACTCCTGGCTTACCTTGCCATCTGTGTCCCAGCAGATGAGGAAGACATCAGAATCATTCCTGGAATTTGCCACCGCCAATATAGCAGATGGGAAAATAAAATTTGCTGTTGGATCTGTGCGGGATGACAGCAACATAGGAGCCTCAATTTACCTGTATGATGGAGGACGTCTGGAGAACCAGTGCTTTGTTCCTCCGTCACAGCCCGAGATACCTACGTCTAGTAGAACAACACATGACAGTGTGACTCTGCAGTTACAGCCACCAACATTTGGTGCCGGTGAGATTGTGGGCTACAAGGTAGAGTACCGAGGTAGCCAGCAGGAGGAATGGACAATTCTGGATACACCTGATCAATGCCACTCCTTCACAATACCTGGGTTAGAGCCACACCAGGAGTATCACTTCCGATACAGAGCAGTGACCAAGGTAGGGGTCAGCAAGGTTAGTGAGAGCTACAGGGGCATCACCCGGCCAGCAAGTCCACCTGGTAAACCAGTCTTCCAGGATTGTTCACCCAGCGCAGCACTGCACTGGGACAGACCAGGTCAGATTGGAGCTGATGTTAATATATTTCGGTACAGCATTGAATATAGAGAAGAACCGTCAGTTAATTTAACCATGAAAGGTGGATTATGGGAGGAAGTTAAGACAACAGACACACAATGCCACTATTGTTTAGAGGGACTGAAACCCATGACCGTCTACCGAGTCCGAGTGTCTGCTGACTGTGGTGAAACAGGGTCTAGTGAAGTAAGTGAGGAGGTTTCAATAAAAATAGGAAACACACCAATCAGAATAGCCCGGAAACTTCGCACAGACACTAAATTAATATCCAAAGGAAACCCTTCCATTTACAAGCTCAAACTACAGGAGGAGATAGCTGATAAAGTCAAACAGCTTGTGAAATGCTCCTTCGGAAAACCCACCTCAAAACACACAAAGACAATTATGGTTCTGGGAGCAACTGGCTCAGGAAAGACAACCCTCATCAATGGGATGATCAACTACATCTTGGGCGTGGAATGGGGAGACAATTTCAGATACAAGTTAATAGCGGAGGAAACAGGAAAATCCCAGGCTGAGAGTCAGACATCCTCCATCACTGCCTACCAGCTCCACCATCAGAAAGGATTTAACATCGATTACTCTCTGACGATCATTGACACACCAGGATTCGGGGACACCAGGGGCATCAGCCGGGATCAACTGATCACTGAGCAAATCCGTGAATTCTTCTCTTCCCCACAGGGTGTTGATCAGATTGATGCCGTGTGTTTTGTTGCTCAAGCCTCCCTGGCTCGCCTGACTCACGCACAGAAATATGTCTTTGATTCGATTCTTGCTATTTTTGGCAAAGATATTGCAGAAAACATTCAGATCCTGGTGACGTTCGCAGACGGACAGCCTCCCCCCATCCTGAGTGCCCTGAAATTAGCTGAGGTACCGTGTCCCAAAGACAAGTGTACGGGTCTGCCAGTACACTTCAAGTTTAACAATTCAGCCATTTTGCCCAGCGTCCAACCTCTGGAAACTATGGCAACGAGTGCAGATCCCATGACAGCGGAGTAGGGGGAGGGAACGATGATAACTTTGATGCAATGTTTTGGAAGATGGGAGCAAACAGTATGAAGAAATTCTTTACAGCTCTGAACACAATGGAAACCAAAAGTTTGAGTTTAACCAGAGAGGTTCTGAAGGAACGTAAGCAGCTGGAAGTTGCAGTGGTGGGATTGCAGACGCAGATCCGAGTTGGTCTCACCAAACTGGAAGAACTCAGGAAAACGGAACAAGCTCTGAACCAACACCAAACCGAGCTGGATGCAAATAAAAACTTTGACTACGAGATTGAAGTTACACATCCAGTAAAGGAGGATATTAGTGGGACTGGTTATTATATAACCAACTGTCAGAAATGTTTCTTTACCTGCCACTTTCCCTGCGGCTATTCTAACGACGATGATAAACGTGAATGTTGTGCAATGGACCAACAAGGGAACTGTATGGTCTGTCCACTAAAGTGCATCTGGAATGTTCACTTCAACCAAAAGTACAAGTTTGATTATGTAACGAAAAAGGAGAAGAAGACATACAGTGAGCTGAAAGAAAAGTACGAGAAGGCCTATGGTGCGAAGATGAGCCAACAGAATGTTATGGAATCACTTAAGCAGGAGTTTGCTGACGTGAAGTACACAGTTCTGGCGCTGATTGATCAATTATCTGGCAGCATTAGACGACTTGAAGAAATAGCTCTGAGGCCAAACCCATTATCCACCCCAGCTTACATTGACCTCATGATTCAGTCTGAGAAAGAAGAGGCGAAGCCCGGGTTCATGGAGCGAATTCAGACACTGGGGAAAGTAAAGGAACAGGCAGAGTTAATACAAAAGGTAGCAAATAATGAGAATATGTTACCAGGGGGGTTGAAGGGAGGTCCAATGGTTGGGAAAAGTGCTGGAAAAAAGACAGAAGGAAGATTTTCTAAAGTAATAAATTGGTTCACATTCAAATAGTAGATGATAACAATTCCAACTGTTCCCAATAGAGGGTGCAAATGTTTCACTCAGCCCTGAAACAATCCATTCTTCTAATTCCCCCTCCTTCTCCTGCCTCACCTTCCCACAGCCTTTCACACCACACCTTGCTTCTTCAATGCTGCCCCACCATCACCAGCTAGCTGCCACTCCCTTCACCCTGCTACTTGGCCAAGTACCACATCATTACCTCATGAGAGCCTGAAGAATCTATCCACAACCCTTCCTGTTCCATGTTCATGTTACCGCGCGGAAAGCTCACCTAAATCACGGCGCCCAATTCTTCACTAGATGGGCTGCCCCCTGCACTAGATCATAACCTTCTTCCCCAAACCCCACTCTGTCCGTGAGGTCAGACGGCACATTTCCCACTCAGCGTCAGAGGAGGGGAAGCTTTCTGTCAGCTCTGTGTCTCTCCCTGGTCATCGCCAGAGTTCGAGTCACGGGCTGGTGGGGGGTAATGTAGTCATAGACAATGTCATGGAAACTGTTCTATCCCCCCCCCCCCCCCCCCCAGCCTCAGGACAAGATACAGAGTGCGCGTCAAACTCAGCAGGACTCGACCTCTGTCGCCACTGAGACAGCGACACACACACAGGAACTCCTCCAGCTCACAGGCACGTTGAGAAGTTGGTCTCATCAAGAGCACGAGAAGGACCAAATGAAATGGAGCATCACATCACAGAACAACCTCCTTCACTCTCCATGTGCTCACCACTCAGGGATCAGTACCTTCCATGTCCTGGACACCATCACCCGATGGACAATGGACCTTCTCCATGAAGAAGGAGCCTCAGGCCAAAGCCAACCAAATACCCCCACCTGCACACAAAACCATCTGCAAGAGGGACCACAGGGCACCAGACATCTGGGAACTAGAGCTGGGAGACAGCTGCTGAGTATCGCCGTCATTGGAATGTGATCCAGAGTAGATTACATGGTGGTGTTTACAGGGAGATGTGGAACTGGTTAAAAGCAAATATTAGTTGGGCGAGCTAGACTGCCTTCCAGACACGATGGACTGAATGGCCTTCTGCCGTGCTGTGACTATCCCAGATTGCACCAGACCCATTCTCCAGCTTGACCTTCACCTTGATGTGAGCTTCTGGTTCCATGTTTATTATATTACCGAGGTCTTGTTCTACCTTCGAGACTTGGGATAAAAGCATCGGTGAAATTCAGGTATAGGGTAATGAGTGAGGATGGGGAAGGACATCTGAGCCCCCTTGTGAACAGGCTCAGAGTCCCTCTTGAACTCAGGGACAGGGTACGAGCTTACTTTCCCCGCTGCCTAATGCACATCCTGTTCATCGATTCGCCAGCAACTGAGGCAGAGTTTCTGTGTCCCAGCTGGTAACGGGACTGAGTCACCACATTGACTCCTTCCTGCCCTGCTGTGGCACATGCCTAGCCTGCAAGTCCTGCATATCGGAATGGAGTTCCTCCTAGTCCCGATGGCATTTCATGCATTTTGCAAGTCCTGGCCTTGTTTGTCCTCCCAAATCATATCTCATATCGGCAGTGACTCCCACCTACCATCCCTCTGTCCATTTCACCAAATGAACAATATATCAAGTAGTCTCAGACTAGACTGCTCATGACTGACATCAATTTGCATGTCATCTTCAAACTTGCTAATCAGACTTCTGTCTTGAGATAAAAATCATTCTTCTTTTCAACTGTCAGGCCCCATCACCAGCCTCTCTGACACAACATTGGTCATGATCATAAATTCTCCACATCACGCTCTGAATCCTATTAACAAGCCCATTATGGATCCAATTTCTTCTAGATCCCAAAAGCTCGAACCTCCGTGACAAGTTTCCCTTATATGCCCTGTCAAAGACCACATTACCCTCAATGCCCTCGTCAATACATTCTATTGTCTCTTCAAACAAATAATCAGATTGATCAAGTAGGATCACTTCTTTTTTATTTTTTTTAATTAATATTTTTATTAGAAGCAATTGTACGAAGATAAAACATTCGGCATCTAAAATTATACAATTATTGTACAGCTTCATTTTTAACCTTATAACCTGAAAATGAAAAAAGAAAAGTAAAAGAGAACAAGAAAGGGAAAAAGTGAACAGTGAAAAGATAGATCGAAAAAGAACAAAAGAAAGACCCCTAAACTACCAAAGAAGTGTGGTCGAAAGATATGGAAGTAAGAAAAAAGAAAGATGGAGATATACCTTGCCTCTCGACCCCCCCCCCCCCCCCCCCCACCCCCCGCCCTTCTCACCCAACCCGGCATCGGATTTAAATTTAAATTTGTGTTGCACCATGCTATTCTTGTAAGAATTTGGTGAAGGATGTCTATGTCTTGAGAAATTGATCTGGTTTTTTCCGCCAAGACAAGCCTAATGTTTTCCAAATGTAGTGTCTTGGACATATCTGTGATCCACATCTTCACTGTAGGGACTGTTGTTTATTTCCAAAATTTAAGTATTAGTTTTTTCACCGTTATCAGGCCATAGTTAAGGAAACGTCTTTGAAATAATGTTAGCTCAGAACAGGCCTCTGACATACAAGTAGGATCTCTTCTTAACAAAGTTCTTCTGTCTGTGCAAGTGGACATCAACCCTGTTTCACAGCTTTTCCTCTCTATGACTGATAGTAGATTGGGAGCCGTAATTACTTGGTTTATTCCCACTGCCCTCCTTGAATAAAGAGACCACATTTCCGCTCTTCAGCCTTCGTGTACTTTAGAGACAACAGCAGAATCCTTGCAAGGCTCAAAGCAATCTTATCCCCTTCCTCTCATAGAAGCCTTGGGTATATCCATCTTAAATCCTTCCAAGTTTATGTAATATTTCCTTCTTAATGAGAACATGTTTTAAGGTTCACCGACTGCAATATGGTTCCCTTCCGTGAATACAGAGGAGAATTATTCATTTCAGATTTCATCCACATCCTATGGTTCCAATGGGTCCTATGCATTTGCTGGCCACATTTAAAATGCTTTGGTCTTATTCTTAATCATGTCTGCAGTGATACGTTGTGCCCTCATTTGCTTAATAAGCATTTTTTACTTATTACGTCCAATACTTATTTTTTATTCCATATTTTCCCTTTTCTTCCTTCATTCCTTGACAACTTTTGTCTTCCAAAAGCAATAGGATAAATGTAATTTCCAAAAGCAATTGGATAATTTATTTAAAGAACAAAGTGCCGGGGTAATCCAGCTGTTCAGGTAACATCTCAAGAAGACATGTCCCACTGAGATGCTGTTTGACCTGCTGAGTTACTCCAGCAGTTATTGTTCAACTTGGGGATATTCCGCTTGGGGAGCCTGCATCCGACGGGCATGAACATTGAATTCTCCCTAATATTGTTAGCCCTCGAGCTCCTCCTTCCTTCCCCCAGCCCTCGGGCTCCTCCTCCTCCTTTTTTCCTTCCTTCTCCCCGCCACCCCCTATCAGTCTGAAGAAGGGTTTCGGCCCGAAACGTTACCTATCTCCTTCGCTCCATAGATGCTGCTGCACCCGCTGAGTTTCTCCAGCATTTTTGTGTACCATTGTTCAACTCATTATCCTTTCAAAAGTTATGTGTAATTTTTCAATGTACCATTGATCTAACATTGATGCTACTGCATATTCAAGAATGTATACCTGGTAGACATTGCATTGTAATGAATATATGACTTAATGCTAATAATGCTATTTTTTTAATTAACAATTATAGATGCGCTGGGTTTGATTAATGAACCGTGTGTGCAAACTTTGATGATTCGTTGGGAAGTTAAGGGCCTGTCCCACCAGCATGCGCTAGCATGTGTCTAGCGCGACCAAACGTAATCGCTTGAGGCATACGTCCTCGCGGGGCCGGTTCCACTTCGATTGGCGGAGGCGTACGGAGTTGTGCGGGGCTTGTCCCGACATCGCGCGGAGCTCCAAAAATCTTGCACTGTCCGAAAATTCTGCGCGCCAACGGCCTGTCGGCACACAGGCGTATTGAGGGCGTACGCAGCGTCTCGACGGCGTAAGCAGCATCTTGACGGCGTACGCCTAACGCGTGGCGTTGCACGATGACGTCACCGCCCGGCATGCCGTTGCGCGATGACATCACCGCCCGACGCCGTGCGTGTCCAAATTCAGTCGGCCCGCCTCCTGCCCAGCTGATTGGTGAATTTGATGTTAATTACGCCACGCGTGAACGTTGCGTGTGCTTCCGTTTGGTCGCGCTAGACGCATGCAATCGCATGCTGGTGGGCAGGCCCTTTAGGTTCTTGTTCTGGAACAAATGAGTAGGCTCATCAGAAGCTACAAATCAACACACCCTATTGAGTATTGATCCGAATATCTGACCACTGGGAGACAGAACAAAGTAAGTGTATCCATCAGGGAATACCACTAAGGGAAAGGTGACGAGAAGACGGAGACAGAAAGAGTGACAGCAGAAGGAGAAAAAGTTGATGGTGAAATGAAGAAGGGTAAGCGACTCTACAGCAGAGGATATTAGACAGGAATAGAGGGAAAGGAGTCAGAGAGAGAGAGACGTCGGAACCACATGTGTCAGTGAATGGGAGAAACATCAAGGAAAGAGGGAGGTGTTGGTGAGGAGGAAAGACGATGGAAAGAGACGAGAGGGTGAGAGGTGACAGGAAGGAGGCAGAGTCACCAGGGAGAGAGGAATGCACTGGTGATGAAGTGAGCAGAGTAAAAAAAAGAGAGAGGTAATGGAGAGGAGCAGAGAAAGTGGTAGAGAGATCACGGGGGGGGGGGGGGTAGAGGTGATCGAGAGAGACAGGGATGTGGTGACGCAAACAGAGGAGGAGAGAGGCAACATGAAGTGGGGCAATGGAAGGGCCAACCGAGAGTGGGGCAATGGGAGAGGTAACAGAGAGTGGGGCAATGGGAGAGGTGACACAGTGGGGCAATGGGAGAGGTGACACAGTGGGGCAATGGGAGAGGTGACAGAGTGGGGCAATGGGAGAGGTGCCCGAAGGAGTCAAAAGTGGGAAACAGAAGGTGAAATGCAGACCCGAACTACACATTTCTTCCAGAACCAAGTAATCTCTTCCCCTGCTTTACTTTGTAGTTGTGCAGTAATCAAATAATAAATGATTCATAAAATGAAATAAAATGCTTGACGCCCTCAATACCAGTGTCTGGTTGTTGATTCCTCTCCACCAGCAAAATAAATCATGTGATTTCTCTGAAATAATACATTAAATGAAAATTATGGTGAAAATAGTTGTAAATTGAGCAGTCAGTGATAACAATCTCCAGAAGAAACAGAGTTGTGAAATAGGTGGTTGAAAACAGGGATAATATGATTCAAAGAAGGGCAAAGGGTCAATAGGGGAACAGGACGGTATATAGAAACATAGAAACCTAGAAAATAGGTGCAGGAGTAGGCCATGTCCTTGTTCCCCATGATTAATTCACCTGTTTCTGACTGCAAGGGACCTACATTTGTTTTAACTAATACGACAGATAAAGAAGCAGGTGGAGAGATGCAGAGGGTCGTTGGAGAATGCTCGTCCCTCAGGTACCCGGTTCTTACTCATGTTTGGATAAGGGCGAGGGCAACAGTATGTGCACACTTTCCATGACACATGTGACCATTCAAGTACAGGGCGACAAGAGTAATGCAGTAGCCACAGAGGTTGGCATGATCGGGGGAACAGATGCTGCTCTCTGTAGCAGAGACAGGGAGCTCCTGCACCGTGCTACAATTAAGGATATCTCTGGAGAAAAAAAGAAACAACAGATGCCGGAATCATGAGCAAAACACAATGTGATGTAGTAACTCAGCGGATCAGGCAACATCCAAAGAAGGATGGTGACCCGAAACGTAGTCTATCCATGTCCTCCAGACCAGCTGCCTGACCTGCTGAGTTATTCCAGCACTTTGTGTTTTATTTAAGGTCATCTCTTCTGGGCTGGAGAAGAACTTGGAATAGGAAGGAAATGTATCCACTCATTATCAGGGGCCACGGAGCGTTTTTGAAAGTGGGGGGGGGGGGGGGGCTGAGCATCACTGATCATTGGCCTTGGGGGTACCCGGCGAGGGAATGGAGCGTCTCCCTCCCAAAGTGGGGACTTTTTGAAATTTGATGTATTAAAATCATGTTTTAGTGCATTATAGAACTATGGTTTCAATGTTTTTTGTTTGAAGTATTTTTAAGATAATGTAGGGCCTACATGAGAGTTAGGAGCAGGTGATTATTATTATTGTTATTGGTCGACCTCCAAAAACCGGGCGATAATAATACAGGCCATCCCCCACCTCAAAAAGTGGGGGGAATACATCCCCCCCGCCCACGGAACGATGCCAGTGCCTTCGACTGTACAGAAAATTTGACAAAAAAACTTTACATATGTTAAAATTTCAAGCAATTTTTTATTCGTTTATATTTGGAAAAAGGGACAAGAAATAATCATAAAATGTCTTCATTTTACAGTCATACAAATTATGTTTTGCTCAGGGAAAAAATCAGAGTATTTTGAAAGTGTGCGTTCTCCTTTTAACATATATTTCATTTTGATTGGAATTTAGAATCATCAAACTATTACATTAATAAAGGGGGTATAGGTTTGTGGAAACGTTACTTTTTAAAAAGTAAGACTTTCGAGAAATCTAAAATGCATTTAAAATATACATTTCAATGCACTGAATCTCGTGCCCAGAGTAGGTGAATCGAGGACTAGAGGACAGATTTAAGGTGAAGGGGAAAAGATTTCATAGGAATCCGAGGGGTAACTTTTTCACGCAAAGGGTGGTGAGTGTATGGAACAAGTTGCCAGATGAGGTAGTTGAGGCAGGGACTATCCCAACATTAAAGAAACAGTTAGACTGATACATGGATAGGACAGGTTTGGAGGGATATGGACCCGTGAATGGGG
Organism: Amblyraja radiata; assembly: GCF_010909765.2. NCBI lineage: Eukaryota > Metazoa > Chordata > Chondrichthyes > Rajiformes > Rajidae > Amblyraja > Amblyraja radiata. The sequence continues at coordinate 236,075 of NW_022630134.1, read as the reverse complement.
GCGCCCTCGGGGCCGAGGTTGGGCAAAGCTGGTCAATGTCCAGGTGTGCCGTCTTCAACCGGTCAATCGACATAGCCTCCGGTCAGCCCCCCATGTCCAGCACAAAGGTCGTCTGCCCGTGTTCCAGCACCCGAAACGGGCCCTCATACGGCCTCTGGAGTGGCGTCCGGTGGGCATCACGGCGCAGGAAAACGTATGGGCAGTCCCGGAGGGCTGATGGCACGTGCGGGCGAAATGACCCATGGCGGGACGTCGGGATGGGTGCGAGCCTGCCAACTCGCTCGCGAAGGTGCTTTAAGGTGGATGAGGGCATTCCCTGCTGCCCCAGCGCCAACTGCACGAACTCCCCGGGCACCGTGAGTGGCGACCCGTGCACGAGCTCCGCTGATGATGAGGCCAAGTCCTCTTTAGGAGCAGTCCGAATGCCCAGCATGACCCACGGCAACTTGTCCATCCAGTCCGGGCCGGAGAGTCGCGCCTTCACCGCTGCCTTGAGCTGCCGGTGGAACCTCTCCACCAGACCGTTAGCTGGCACGTGATAAGCCCTGGTGTGGTGCAGCCGCACCGCCAGCAAGCGAGCCATGGCCGACCACAGCTCGGAGGTGAACTGTGGCCCCCGGTCCGAGGAGATGTGCGCCACACCCCAAAGCGAGCAATCCAGAGCGCGGACAACGCACGAGCGCACGTAGTCGTTGAAGTATCGGCCAACGGTATGGCCTCCGGCCACCGCGTGAAGCGGTCCACCATCATGAGGAGGCCCCACAATATCCACGTGGAGATGATCGAATCACCGGTGATGTAGACCGAACTCCCGGAGGGGCGCCTGGAGATGGCGCTGGATCTTCGTTGTCTGGCACGGAATGCAGGTGCGAGCCCAGTGGCCAACCTGCTTGCACAGACCGTGCCACATGAAACGAGCGGCCACTAGTGCCGTCGTCGCCCGGACTGATGGGTGAGACAGTCCGTGGATAACCTTGAAAACCCTCTGGCGCCAGGCGGCAGGAACGATGGGGCGCGACTGACCGGACAACACATCGCACAGGATCGTCATTCCTCCAGGACCGAGAGGGGCATCCTCGAGGCGAAGGCCGGTGATGGCAGTTCGGTAGGCGGGCATCTCATAGTCCGTGAGCTGCGCCTCCGCCAGGGCAGAATAGTCAATTCCGGGCGCCACCTCGAACACGGTGTTGATAGCGGGGCAGGAAAATGCGTCGGCCACCCGGTTCTCTTTCCCCTCGACGTAGTGGATGGATGTGGTATATTCAGAAATGTAGGCCAATTGCCAAGGCCAGGACGAAAGTGAGCGGCTTGTGGTTTGTGTAGGCGGTGAACGGGCGGTCCTCCAGGAAGTAGCGGAGGTGGCGCACTGCCAGGTACAGAGCCAGGAGCTCGCGATCGAACGCGCTGTATTTTGTCTGCGCGCGGTTGAGGTGCCGGCTGAAGAAGGCCAGGGGCCGCCAACCTCCGTACGTCAGTTGCTCCAGTACGGCACCAACCGCCGACTCCGAGTCCACCATGAGAGCAGTCGGGGCATCTTACTGCGGATGCACCAGCAGTACGGCCCGAGCAAGGGCCTCCTTCGCGCCGCCAAATGCTGCCACTGCCTCGTGCGTCCATTCGATGTTCTCATGCTCCCGCCAGAAGTTGATACAGCGGCCGCATAATGTGGGCCACGGATGGCATAAAACAATGATAAAATGCCACCATCCCGACAAACTCCTGCAGGCCGCGCACCGTGTGTGGGCGGGGAAACTATATTCTCCAAAGTGGATCTGGTACGGGGGCATGTACCCCGACAGATGGCATCGACCCTGTCCGGCAGGGGAACCGCGCCTTGCGAAGTCACGCGGTGGCCGAGGAAGTCGATCTCCGTTACCCCAAAACGGCACTTGGCGAGGTTGATAGCCAAGCCATGCTCGCTGAGCCGCTGACAAGAGCTGCCGGAGGTGGGCGCAGTGCTCCTGCTGCGAGCGGCTCCTGGTCACCAGGATGTCGTCTAGGTAAACAAACACAAACTCGAGGTTGCGACACACCCCGTCCATCAAGTGTTGAAAAGCCTGCTTGAGGTTCTTGAGGCTGAACGGCATCCGCGTGAATTCACACAGGCCGAACGGCGTGATGATCGCCGTCTTGGATACACCCACCCGGTGGACCGGGATCTGGTAATAACCCCGTACCAGATCCACTTTGGAGAATATAGTAGCCCCAGCCAAATGGGCAGTGAAGTCCTGGATGTGGGGTACGGGGTATCGATCCGCAGTTGTTGCGGCATTCAGCCGCCGGTAATCCCTGCAAGGTCGCCAGCCCCGCTTGCCTTAGGGACCATGTGGAGTGGGGACGCCCATGGGCTGCTTGAAGGGCGGACGATCTCCAAGGACTCCATCGTGTGGAATTCCCGCCGTGCCAACGCAGTTTATCTGGCGGCAGTCGGCGTGCTCGTGCGTGGATAGGTGGGCCGGTAGTCTGTATAAAATATACCACTCCGTGACTGGGGGTCGATGACCGAAACTGTGGGGTCAGCATATCCGGGAACGCGGCTAAGATCCGAGCGAAGCAGGAATCCACGGACGACAGGAGGCGTCCCACCGGCTGATCAAAACGTAACGTGATCGGCTCCATCGTAGCGGCGTTGACGAAGCGCTGATGCCTGACGTCCACCAGGAGGGAATGCGCTCGGAGGAAGTCGGCCCCGAGCAACGGCTGGGAGACATCAACAATGGTGAACCGCCACGAGAAATGGCAGGAGCC